>NC_139072.1:219753-255487 GCF_965140915.1 Aythya marila | reverse complement strand
CCCAAATTGCCCCTCCCCTCGCCCCTCCCCCACATCCCCCTCCCCTAAGCCCCTCCCCTCCCCCCTTGCCCCTCCCCCTTTCCCATAGCCCCTCCCCCCTCCTCCATGCCCCTCCCCCTTTCCCATAGCCCCTCCCCCTTTCCCATAGCCCCTCCCCCTTTCCCATAGCCCCTCCCCCTCCTCCATGCCCCTCCCCCTTCCCCATTGCCCCTCCCCCCGCCCCTCCCCCCCCCTTACCATCCCCCGGGGGGGCTCCTCCTCCTCCCCCCCCTCCCCCCCCGGCGCAGCCCGGAGGGGCGGGGCCCGGTGCAGCCCCCTCAGGGGCAGGGTCACGTGGGGGGCCTGGGGGAGGGGTCAAAGGTCAAAGGTCACCGGGGGGGGGGGAGGGGCAAAGAGGCCGGGGGGGGAGGGGCACAAGGGTGGGGGAGGGGAAAGGGGGAGCGGGGGGGGGGGGCGAGGGCTCCGGGGGGGGTCGCAGGGGGTTCAAGGGGGGGTCAGGGGGCAAAGGGAGGGGTCAGGGGGCAAAGGGCGTGACCCCGGGGGGGGTCAAAGGTCACGGCCCCCCCCCCCCCCTCCGGCCCCGCTCACCGCTCTCCGCGCCATCGCGCCGCTTCCGGGTCCGAAGCCCCGCCCCCCGGCGCTCTCGGCCAATGGCAACGCGCGGCGGCGGCGGCCAATGGGGAGGGAGGAGGACGATGAGGAGGCCCCGCCCCCCCCCCGGGGGGCGTGGCGCATGCGCGGGAGGGGCGGGGCAGGGCCCAGGCGCCCGCCCCATAGCGCCCCATAGAGCCCCATAGAGCCCTATGGCCGCCCCATAGAGCCCCATAGAGCCCTATAGCGCCCTATAGCGCCCCATAGCGCCCCATAGCGCCCACCCCATAGCACCCTATGCCCCCCATAGTGCCCTATGGCGCCCCATAGCGCCCCATAGAGCCCTACAGTGCCCCATAGCACCCCATAGAGCCCTATACCCCCCCCCATAGCACCCTGCAGCACCCCATGGCACCCTATAGCACCCCATAGCGCCCTACAGCATCCCATGGCTGCCCCACAGCACCCTATGGCACCCCACAGCACCCACCCCATAGCGCCCTATAGCACCCCACACCCCCCCATAGCATTCCATGGCCACCCCATAGCGCCCTATGGCACCCCATAGCACCCCACAGCCCCCCCCCATTAATGCCACCCCACAAATTCGCACCCACCCCAAGCCCCCCCCCCCAAAACAACGACACCAGGCTCAGACCCCAAAACCCCTTTTATTACCCCAGCCCCATACAAAAACAGGGGGCGGAGCAGGGGGGGGGGACACCCCAAAACCCCACACACCCCAAAACCCCCCCAAAGACCTCAAATCCCCCCCATAGCCCCCAAATATCCCCCCCACCCCAAACATTCCCCCGACCCCAAATCCCTCTGACCCCAAATCCCCCCCATAAACCCCCAAATCCCCCCCAAAGACCCCAAATCCCCCCTCAAACCCCCAAACCCCAACCCCAAACCCCCCCACACCCCCCCAAAAACCCCCCTCTGACCCCCAAAACCCCCTCGTGACCCCAAAAAAACCCCCTTGTGACCCCAAAACCCCCCCGACCCCATAAAAAAACCCCACACCCTAAACCCCAAAACCATTAATCCCCTTCATTTTTGGGGTACAGCAGCACCGCCTGGCCGCACAACCCCTCCTCCAGCCCCCCGGGGGGCACCACGTAGCCCCCCCCTTGCCCCCCGGTGCCCCCTGACCCCGTTTTGGGGTCCCCCACGCTTTTGGGGTCGCCCCCCAGGCGTCGGGGGCTGAGTTCCCGGAGCTGCGCGTTGCTGTCCCGTAGGAGCTCATAGGGCCAGAGCTGGCAGCGGGGGCTCTTCCCCTGCTGCGCCACCACCAGCGCCCCCCCCACGGCACCCCAAAACTCGGGGGGGACGCCCCCAAAAGCCTCCCCCCCCCCAGAAACCCCAAAAGCCAAGGGGACGCCCCCCCGATGGCCCTAAAAGCCCCGGGGGGGATTGGGGTGTGCTCAGGTTTTGGGGGTTCTCCCACATTTTGGGGTCCTCCTAGGTTTTGGGGACCCCCAGGATCTTGGGGTACCCCCAGATTTTGGGGTTCCCCCAGATTTTGGGGTCCCTTCAGATTTTGGGGTTCCCCAAGACCTTGGGGTGACGCCAGATTTTGGGGTCCTCCTAGGTTTTTGGGGTCCCCCAGATTTTGGGGTCTTCCCAGACCTTGGGGAGCCCCCAAATTTTGGGGTTCTCCAAGATTTTGGGGTCCTCCCAAGTTTTGGGGATCCCCCAGATTTTGGGGTCCCCTTGGATTCTGGGCCCCCCCCAGACCTTGGGACCCCCCTAAATCTTGAGGGCTCCCCAGATTTTGGGGCCCCCCAAGATTTTGGGGTCCCCCAAAACCTTGGGGCCCCCCCAAATTTGGGGACCCCCCCGGGGTCACCCGATGGTAGAGATTCGGGATCTCGCCGTCCCTCCTCCACTCCGGACCCAGCGCCGCGCTCCTCACCCCCAGCACCACCCCTGGGGGGGGGGCAACATCACCCTCAGCCCCCCCCGGACCCCATAACAAATTTTTGGGGTCAGGGGGGGCGTTTTTAGGGCTGGGGGGGGGGGTCCCCAAAATCTTACCGGTGACGACCGCCCAGTGCGCACGGTGCCCGCGGCGTTCGCAGGGCTCGTGATTGCTGTCCTCATCGTAGCTTAAAACTCATTAAGACCTCAAATTTTTTTTATGGGGGGGGTCCGGGGGGTCCCAAAGATTGTGGGGGTGTCACCAAAAAAAAAAAAAACAACCAAAAATTTAAAGGATACGGCACCAAAACGGGGTACCCGGCGGCGAGGTGGCGCAGGACGCGCTCCCGGTTGCGCCCCCCGAGCCCCCCTCGGAGGAGCTCGGCCCGGCAAGGAAAAACCTCCTGGGCCAAGGTGGCCATGGCAGCGGCTAAAAAACACCCCGGGGGGGTCAAAAAGTGTCCCCCCCAATTGAAAAAAATCTTAAATTTGTCTTTTTTTGGGGTTTCTTACCCGAAAACATCTCGCCCTGCAGGGTGAAGCCGTGCGCCCTCGCCGCCTGCACCACCGTCTCCAAGGGGATTTGGGGAGGGGGGGGGGGGGCCCAGGAGGGTGCCCCCCATCCACAAAGCCACCAGCCCGCACCTGGGGGGGTTGGTTTTTTTAATTGGGGGGGGGAATTAATTAAATTTGGGGGGATTAATTAATTTTTTTTGGGGTGGGGGGGGACTCACTGGGGGCCGTCCTGGATCAGCGCGGGCGCACGGCGGTGGAGAAGGAGCCAGAGGAGGTCGGGGGTGAGGCTGGGGGGGGGGGCAGAAAAAAGGTTTTTGGGACCCCCCCCTCAATTTTTGGGACCCCCCCCCCATTTTTAGGGCCCCCCCTGGTTTTTGGGACCCCCCCCATTTTTTAGGATTCCCCCAATTTTTTTGGGACCCCCCCCATTTTTTTAGGACCCCCCCCTTTTTGGGGTGCCCCCCTCCTTTTAGGGATTGCCCCCCCCCTTTTTAGAACCCCCCCAGGTTTTTAGGCCCCCCCCCCCCCGGTTTTTGGGACCCCCCCCCCCAGATTTTTAGGATCCCCCCATTTTTTTTGGGACCCCCCCCGGGTTTTTGGGACCCCCCCCCAATTAATTAAAGCCCCTCCAATTAAATTACCCCCCCAAAATAAATAAAGGACCCCCACCCAATTACTTGAAGGCCCCCCCAATCACAGAGACCCCCCCCAATTAATTAAAGCCCCCCCCCAATCAAAAGGACCCCCCCCCCAATTAAAGGGACCCCCCCCTTAATTAAATTAGAGCCCTCCTAATCACAGGGACCCCCCCCCAATTAAATTAATACCTCTATAATTAATTAAAGCCTCCCCAATTAAATTAAAGACCCCCCCCATTTAATTAAAGCCCCCCCCCCATTAAAGGGACCCCCCCTTAATTAAATTAGAGCCCCCCCCAATCACAGAGACCCCCCCCAAATAATGCCCCCCTCATTAAATTAATGCCCCCACAATTAAATTAAAGCCCCCCCTTAATTAAAGAGACCCCCCCAATTAAATTAACCCCCCCCCCAATTAATTAACCCCCCCCAATTAACCCCACCCCCATTAACCCCCCCGGAACCTTTCTCCCTCTCCCCCGTTCCCCGCCGGACCCCAATCCCCGCCGGACCCCAAGCGCACCAGGCCCGGGCCCCCCCCGGAACCCCCCGGACCCCCCCAAAACCGGGCCCGGTGCCCCCCCCGGCCCCCCCCCCTTTACCCCCCGCTCACCCCCGGGCCCCCCCCGCACCTCTCCCGCCGCCTCCTCAGCACCTCCCGGACGTCTTCGCCCTCCCCCGCCGCCGCCGCCCGCTCCAAGGCCTCGCGGAGGGCCCAGGCCCGGGGGGGGGGCGGCGGCGGGGGGGGCCCCGGCGGCGGCGGCGGGGGGGGCACCGGGGGGGGCCCCGAGGGGGGCGGCGGCGGTAACGGGGCCAGGATCTCACCGGGAGAGGGGGGTCGGAACGGAATGGAGGGTGCACACTTCCGGTTGTAACCCCGCCTCTTCCGTTTCTAAGATGGGGTGGGTGGGTGGGGCAGGGAGAGGAGGGCGCGCGGCTATTGGTTGGGTTGGAAGGCTGGGGAGCGCTGCGATTGGCTGACTGGCGGCGGTGCCGCGCGGGGATTGGTGGAGGAGGGCGGCGGGGGGCGGGCGCAGCCGCGCGCGGAGGAGCGCGGGGCGAGGCGGCGGCGGTGGTGAGGGGCCGGGGGAGGGGAGGGGATTTTGGGGTGAATTTGGGGGGTTTTGGGGCTTCTGAAAGGGGTTTGGGGGGGATTTGAGGATCCTGGGAGGGGATTTGGGGAGAATTGGAGGGGATTTGGGGGTTTGGGGTGGTTTGGGGGGGCCTGAGGGGGTTTGGGGGGGGGGCTGAGGGGTCCTGAGGGGATTTTGGGGGCATTTGGGTGGATTTTGGGGTCCTGAGGGGATTTTGGGGGGATTTGGGGGTCTTGAGATGGATTTGGGGGGATTTTGGGGGATTCTGAGGGACTCTGAGTAGCATTAGGGGGTCCTGGGGAGGTCCTGAGGGGTTTTGGGGGGGCCTGAGGGGTCCTAGGGGGATTTTGGGGGTCCTGAGGGGGTCCTAAAGGGGTGCTGGGGAGGATTTGGGGCTCTTGTGGGGGTCCTGAGGGACCCTGAGGGCTCTTGGGTGGGTCCTGGGGGGTCCTAGGGGAAATTTGGGGGTCCTGGGGGACCCCCAGTGGTATTAGGGGGTCTTTTGGGGGGGGGTTCTGGGGGGGCTCAGGGGGGTCCTGAAGGACCCTGAGGGGGATTTGGGGGTCCTGAGGGGTCCAGAGGGGGATTTGGGGGATCCTGAGGGGTCTTGGGGGGGTCCTGAGGAGGTTTGGGGGGTCCTAGGAGACGCCCAATGCCGTTTGGGGGTCTTGGGGGGGAGCCTGGGGGGGATTTGTGGGTCTGGGGGGGGTCCTGAGAGGCCCTGAGGGGCATTTGGGGGTCCTGGGGGGGGTTCTGGGCGATCCTGAGGGGAATTTGGGGGTCCTGGGGGGGATTTGGGGGTCCTGGGGGGGACGTTAACCCCTTGCTGACCGTGGCCCTGCTGTGTCCCCCCCCCCAGAGGCAGCATGGCGGTGCAGGAGGCGCGCCCCAACCACACCATCTACATCAACAACCTCAACGAGAAGATCAAAAAAGATGGTGAGGGGCCCCCTGCCCCCAAAATAATCCCTTAATTCCCCTAAATAATCCCTTAATCCCATTAAGTAACCCCCCCCCAGTCCCATAAATAATCCCCCAAATCCCCACAAGGGATGGGGACACCCCAAAAGACCCCCCCAAAACCCCTTGAGGAACGTGGGCTCCTAAATCCCATAAATAATCCCGTTAATCACCTAAATAATCCCATTAATCACCTAAATAATCCCCTAATTCCCCTAAATAATCCCCCAAATCCTGTAAATAATCCCCTAAATCCCCACAAGTCCCTAAGAAAGCCCTCAAGGGATGTGGGTTCCCCGCGAGGGACCCAAAAGGAGCACGGTGGGGACCTGGGGGGTTCTCTCTCTATTCTAAAATCCCAAATCCACTAAATAATCCCCTAATCTCCCAAATAATCCCATAATCCCACCTGCAGAACTGAAGAAGTCGCTGTACGCCGTCTTCTTGCCGTTTGGGCAGATTTTGGACATCCCAAACAGGGACCCAAAAAGAGCGCAGAGGGGACACCCGAGGGGGTTCTCTCTCCCCCTAATCTCCCAAATAATCTCCTAATCCCCCAAATAATCCCCTAATCTCCTAAATAATCCCTTAAATCCCCTAAATAATCCCCTAAATCACCACAAATCCCCCAAGAAAATCCCTGAGGAACTCGGGCTACCCGCAAGGGACCTGAAAAGAGCACGGTGGGGACCCGGGGTGGTTCTCTCTCCCCCCTAATCCCCCAAATAATCCCCTAATCCCCTCAAATAACCCCATAATCCCTGGAATAACCCCGTAATCCCGCCCGCAGAGCTGAAGAAGTCGCTGTACGCCATCTTCTCGCAGTTTGGGCAGATCCTGGACATCCTGGTGTCGCGCAGCCTGCGCATGCGGGGCCAGGCCTTCGTCATCTTCAAGGAGCTGGGCAGCGCCACCAACGCGCTGCGCTCCATGCAGGGCTTCCCCTTCTACGACAAGCCCATGGTGAGCCCCCCCGGATTGAAATTACTCCCTCCATAATCTCATTTTCCCCTCCATAATCTCATTTTTCCCTCCATAATCCCGTTTTTCTACCGTGTAATTTCATTTTCCCCCTTTAATCTCATTTTTTCCCCCCTTAATCTCATTCTTTTCCCCCCTTAATCTCATTTTTCCCTCCTTAATCTCATTTTCCCCCCTCCTTAATCTCATTTTTCCCCCCTTAATCTCATTTTTCCCCCCTTAATCTCATTTTTCCCCCCTTAATCTCATTTTGTCCCCTTTCAATCTCATTTTTCCCCCCTTAATCTCATTTTTCCCACTCCTTAATCTCATTTTCCCCTATGATCTCATTTTTCTCCTCCATAATCTCATTTTTCCCCCTGTAATCTCATTTTTCCCTCCCTTAACCTAATTTTTCCTCCCCATAATCTCATTTTTCTCCTCCATAATCTGATTCCCCCCCCATAATGGGATTTTTCCCCTCCGTAATCTCATTTTTCCCCCAGTAATCTCCTTTTTCCTCCTCTTAATCTTATTTTTCCCCTCCGTAATCTCATTTCCCATCCCCCGTAATTGGATTTTCCCCTATAATGGGATTTTTCCTCTCCATAATCTCATTTTTTCCCCCAATAATCTCATTTCCCCCCCCCGTAATCTCTTTTATCTCCTCTGTAATCTCATTCCCCCCCCCCAATGAAGGGCTTCCCTTTCTACGATGAGCCCCCCCGGAATGAAATTTCCCCCCAGTAATAGGATTTCCCCCCCGTAATCTCATTTTTGCCCCAAATAATCTCATTTTTGCCCCCCCCCCCATGGGATTTCATCCCCACACAATGGGATTTCCCCCCCCCCAAAGGATTTTCTACCAATAATGGGTTGGTAAAAACATATCAAAAATTTTTCATGACCCCCCCACTATTTTTTGACCCCCCCAAATATTTTTCTGTGCCCCCACTCAACATTTTGCCACCTTTTCCCCCCATAAATGCACTTTTTCCCCCGATAAAACGCCGATTTCCCCCCAAAAACATACCCCAACTCCCCCCAACTATTTCCTGACCCCCCCCCAAAATATTTTTCATGACCCTCCCTCTATTTTTTGACCCCCCCCGGATATTTTTAAGCCCCCCCACCACCACATTTTGCCATCTTTTCCCCAATAATTGGAATTTTTCCCCCTATAAAACGCCGATTTCCCCCCCAAAACATACCCCAACCCCCCCAACTATTTCCTGACCCCCCCCCAAAATATTTTTCATGCCCCCCAACTATTTTTTAACCCCCCCCAAGTATTTTTCTGTGCCCCCCCTCAACATTTTGCCACCTTTTTCCCCCCATAATTGGACTTTTTCCCCCTATAAAACGCCGATTTCCCCCCCAAAACATACCCCAGCCCCCCCCAACTATTTCCTCACCCCCCCCCAAATATTTTTCCGCCCCCCCCTGAATATTTTCCCCCCCCCCCAGCGCATCCAGTACGCCAAGACCGACTCGGACATCATCGCCAAGATGAAGGGCACCTTCGTGGAGCGCGACCGCAAGCGGGAGAAACGGAAGCCCAAGGGCCAAGACCCCCCCGCCGCCAAGAAAACCGCCCCGGGGGGGGCCGCCACACCGGTGGGGGCCACGGCGACGGTGGGGGGGGGTCGTTTTTTAATGGGGGGGGGGCGGGGGGGGGGCGCTGAGCCCGTCTCTCTCCCGCAGGGGATGCCGCCGCTGAGCCAGGCGCCCCGCGCGATGCCCCCCTACATGCCTCCGCCGGGCATGATCCCCCCCCCCGGGGCCTTGCCCCCCCAGCAGGTGATGCCGGGGCAGATGCCCCCCCCGCAGACGGTGAGTTTAGAAAAGGGGGGGGCGCAAAATTTGCCCCCCCCTCGAGAAAAAATAAAAAAAACGCACAAAAAAACCCCGATTTTGGGGTCAGGGGGCATGCGGTGGGGGCAGCACCCCGTGGTTTTTTTTTGGGGGGGGTGCTTTTTTTTCCCGCGGGGGGGGGGTCTCTCACACCCGGTTACATTTTAGGATCATGGGGGGGGGGCCTTAACGTTCACCCCCCCAATTTTTTCCCCCCCCCCAGCTCTCCGAGAACCCCCCCAACCACATCCTCTTCCTCACCAACCTCCCGGAGGAGACCAACGAGCTGATGCTCTCCATGCTCTTCAACCAGTAAGTGTGGGGGGGGGATTTTTAATTAGGGGGGGGGTCCTAACACCTCCTGGACCCCCCCCCATAATTTTTAACCCCCCCCCGTGTTTTTTAACCCCCCCAAAAAGGTTCCCAGGCTTCAAAGAGGTCCGCCTGGTGCCCGGCCGCCACGACATCGCCTTCGTCGAGTTCGACACCGAGGTGCAGGCGGGGCCGCCCGCGACGCCCTGCAGGGCTTCAAAATCACCCAAAACAACGCCATGAAGATCTCCTTCGCCAAGAAATGAACCCAAAAAAGCCGCCCCCCCCCACCCCCGCGACCCCCCCCCAAATTTTCTTGCCCCCCCCCCCTCCCCAATTTGGGTTTCTCCCCCCTTTTTCCCCCTCTAGGAGGTAAGTTTGTCCCCAAACTCCCCCCTTTCTCCCCAAATTTCCTCCGTTTTTTCAAATTTTTTCTCCGGGGGGGGGGCCGCATGGGGCTGCTGTGCCCCCCCCCAGGTGCCAGCGACTCTTTTTTTTTGGGGGGGGGGGACACATGGACACGGGGGTGTCCCCAAGCCGAGCGTTGTACCCAGGGTCTGTGGGGCAGACATTGCACCTGGCGCTTGCTGGAATAAAACCCCCTGGTTTTTTTTTCACGGGGGGGGGCCCTGTGGCATTTTTTGGGGGGCTGGGGGGAGAATTTATGGGGTTGGGGGGGGATTTATGGGGCCTGGGGGGGGATTTGGGGGGCTGGGGGGGGATTTATGGGGTCAGGGGGAGATTTATGGGGCTGGGGGGGGATTTTGGGGATTGGGGGGGGGATTTATGGGGCTGGGAGGGGTCTGGGGGGGTTTTATAGGGCTGGGGGGGGTCTATGGGGCCGGGGGGGGTCCTATGGGGCCAGGCTCCTCTCCACTGCGCTGGCCACGCCCATAACCACGCCCACATCCAGCTGACCACGCCCCTAACCACGCCCACACCGCCTGACCACGCTGCTTAGCACCGAGATTCCTCGCTGGCTCCGCCCCTCTCTTGGCACACCCCCTTTGCGCACGCGCACAAGGCCCGGAAGCCGCTCCGCTGGGTGCCGCTATGTTGTGTTTCCTCTCCCCTTCCTATATGGACCGGAAGTGGCTTCGCTGGGCGCCGCCATATTGTGTTTCCTCTCCCCATCCGTACGGACCGGAAGTGACTCTACTGGGCGCCGCCATATTCCTCCCCTATCCTTTACTTACGGACCAGAACCGGCTCCGTTGGGCACCGCCATATTGTTCCCCTATCCTTTGCGTACGGACCGGAAGTTGCTCAGCTGGGCGCCGCCATATTGCGTTTCCTCTCCCCTTCCATACGGACCGGAACCGGCTTCGTTGGGCGCCGCCATATTGTGTCGTCCTTCCTTGTATATAGGACCGGAAGTGGTTCGTTGGGCGCCGCCATATTGTTTCCCCATCGCTTCTGTACGGCCCGGAAGCGGCTCCGCTGGGCGCCGCCATATTGTGCCCGCTCCCCTTCCGTACGGACCGGAGGCGGCGGCGGCGGGGCCCGGCCCGGCTCCAGCCATGTCCGAGACCTACGGTGGGCGGGGGGGGGGCTCGGGGGGGGGTTTGGGGTCCTGAGGGGGGGGGTTGGGGTCTTTGGGGTCGGTTTTGGGGTCCTGGATTGGCCCCTGAGGCCCTTTGCAGGGGGTCTGGGGGGGTCTTGGGGGGGGTTTGTGGGGATTTGGGGGGGTCCTGAGGGGGTTTTGGGGCCCTGGGGTGGTGGGGAGGGTCCTGAGGGGGATTTTGGGGTTCTGAGGGGGTTTTGGGGGTCCTGGGGGGCCTCTGAGTCCCTGTGGAGGGGGTTTGGGGGTTTTTGGGGGGGTCTTGGGGGGTTCTGAGGGGATTTGGGGGTCCTGGGGGAGGTTTTTAGGGTCCTGGGGGGGGGTTATGGGGTCTGTGTGGGGCTGGGGGGGTATTTGGGGTTGTGGGGGAGGGGTGGGGGCCCTCTGGGGAGTCTTGGGGGTCTGTGGGGCTCTCTATGGGATCAGGGCCCTATAGGGGGTCTGTGGGGCTTTCTATGGGACAGGGACCCTGTGGGGGGCTTGGGGGGCTCCCTATGGGGCAGGGGCCCTATAGGGGAGCCCATGGGGGTTTGTGGGGCTCTATATGGGGCAGGAGCCCTATGGGGGGGGGGTTTGGGGGCTCCCTATGGGGTGGGGACCCTATAGGGGGTCTATGGGGCTCCCTATTGGGCAGGGGTCCTATGGGGTTCTGTGGGGCCCCTATAGGGCCCGTGGGGGTTTGTGGGGGCCCTATGTGGGTTATTTGGGGCTGGGGAAAACCCCAGCGAGCTCGGAGCCTTCCCAGCCCCATTAAGGCAGCTCGTTAAGCCCTCCCCGCTAACGAACGGCGCCCGTTAAGCCGAGCATCGCCCCCCCGTTTCCCCCCCCCCCCTTTTTTCCCCGCAGATTTCCTCTTCAAGTTCCTGGTGATCGGCAGTGCGGGCACGGGGAAGTCCTGCCTGCTCCACCAGTTCATCGAGAACAAATGTAAGCACCTCCCGCCTCGCTTTTTGGGGGAAAAACCCCAAAAAAGGGGCATTTTTTAATCCCCAAACCTCCCTCGCTTTGATGCCCGAAGGATTTGGTGGCGGGTTCGGGAAGGTTTTTGGGGGGCTGCCTTGTTTTTTCTGCCAAATCCTTGTTTACCCTCTTATTTCCCAAATTTCTGGGGGGGTTAATTAACCAAAAAATGACGTTTTTGCCCCGTTTTGGTCTCACGGCTGCTGCCCTGCAGTCAAGCAGGACTCAAACCACACGATCGGGGTGGAATTCGGCTCCAAGGTGGTCAACGTGGGCGGCAAGACGGTGAAGCTGCAGATCTGGGACACGGCCGGGCAGGAGAGGTTCAGGTACAGGGGGGCACTGGGTGCTTTTGGGGTCCCCCACGTCTTGGGAGCCTTTGTTTGTACCCCAAAAGGGTGAAAGAGCCTTGGGAGGGCTCCATTTGAAGTATCCCGTACCTAAAATTTGGGATTATTGGGGTTATTTACACCAAAAGGGGGTGAAACACCCCTGGGGAGGCTCTTTTGGAAGAGTCTCTTAGCCAGAATTTGGGATTATTGGGGTTATTTACACCAAAAATGGGTAAAATGCCTCCGTGAGGGCTCTCTTAGAAGCATCCCATACCCAAACTTTGGGATTATCAGGTTTATTTTTTACAAAAAATGGGTAAAACATCCCTGAGAGGGCTCCAACTGAAGCATCCTGTACCCAAAATTGGGGATTATTGGGGTTATTTACACCAAAAGGGGGTGGAACATCACCAGAAGGGCTCTTCTCAAAGCATTCTTTACCCAAAATTTGGGATTATTTGGTTTATTTATACCAGAAATGGGTGAAACACCTCTGGGAGGGCTCCATTTGAAGCATCCCGTACCTAAAATTTGGGATTATTGGGTTTACTGACACTAAAAATGGGTAAAACATCTCCGGGAGGCCTCTCTTTGAAGCATCCTGTACCCAAAATTTGGGATTATCAGGTTTATTTACACCAAAAATGGGTGAAACACCCCTGGGGGGGCTCTTTTCAAAGCCCCCATACCCAAAATTTGGGAAGACCCCAACCCGTTGAGTATGTCAACGGCCAAGGATCTGCATCAACTCATGGAAAAGTCCTAAAAATGCCGTTTTTGGACCCGTTTTCCCTACTGCTATGGAGCTCCCCCATTTTTTTGCCTGGGGGGGTGTCTCCACATCCCATTCAACCCCAAAAAAGATCTTTAGGGCCCCCCCACACCCTCATTTTCCTCCCCCCTTCAGGTCGGTGACGAGGAGCTATTACCGCGGCGCGGCGGGCGCGCTGCTCGTCTACGACATCACCAGGTAAACCCCACACATGGGGGGGCTCCAAAACCCCCCCAGCACCCCAAAAAAACCCTTTTAACCCCCTCGAGTCCCCCTCTGAACCCTTTTTTCTCCCTTTTTAACCCCAAAACCCAGCCGGGAGACCTACAACGCGTTGACCAACTGGTTGACGGACGCGCGCACCCTCGCCAGCCCCAACATCGTCATCATCCTCTGCGGGAACAAGAAGGACCTGGACGCCGACAGGGAGGTGACCTTCCTCGAGGCCTCCCGTTTCGCCCAGGAGAACGGTGAGGGACCCCAAATCCCAAATTTTATCCCCCTCCCCCCCGGGGGGTTCGTTAGCGCTGAGTTAATGAGTTTTGGATTTTTTTTTGCCTGTCACCCAAGAGCTGATGTTCTTGGAGACCAGCGCCTTGACGGGGGAGAACGTGGAGGAGGCGTTCCTGAAATGCGCCAGGACCATCCTGAATAAAATTGAGTCGGGTGAGGACGGGGATTTGGGATTTTTTGGGGTTCTTTTCGGTTTTGGGGGGGTCTTGGGGGAGTTTTGGGGGGGTTTTGGATGGGTTTTGGGGGACTCCAGTGCCTTGAGGTGGGAGAATGTGGAGGAAGCGTTCCTAAAATGCACTGGGACCATCTGAATAAAATTGAGTCAGGTAAGGACGGGGATTTGGGACTTTTGGGGTTCTTTTGGGACTCTTTTGGGTCTCAAGTGGGTTTTGGGGAGGTCTTGGAGGGGTTTTGGATGGGTTTTGGGGGACTCTAGTGCCTTGAGGAGGGAGAACGTGGAGGAGGCGTTCCTAAAATGTGCCAGGACCATCCTGAATAAAACTGAGTCAGGTAAGGACGGGGATTTGGGACTTTTGGGGCTCTTTTGGGTCTCGGGGTGTGTTTTTTGGGGGGTCCCAATCCCTCCCTGATATTTTTGGGGGATTTTTTTATGCCTTGCAGGTGAGCTGGACCCGGAGCGGATGGGGTCGGGGATCCAATACGGGGACGCCTCCCTGCGCCAGCTCCGGCAGCCCCGGGGGGCGCAGGCGCCCAGCAGGCAGCAGTGCAGCTGCTAGGTGAGACCCCCCAAATATCCCCCAAATATCCCCCAAATATCCCCCAAATATCCCCCAAATATCCCCCAAATATCCCCCAAATATCCCCCAAATATCCCCCAAATATCCCCCAAATATCCCCCAAATATCCCCCAAATATCCCCCAAATTATCCCCCAAATTATCCCCCAAATTATCCCCCAAATTATCCCCCAAATTATCCCCCAAATTATCCCCCAAATTATCCCCCAAATTATCCCCAAATTCCCCCGAAATACCCCAAATTAATTATCCCCAAAGTATCCCCAAATTAATTCCCCCAAATTACCCCCCAAATTATCCCAAAATTATCCCCCAAATTATCCCCCCCACACACCCCCAATTTCGCGCCCCCCCCCCCCCACCCAGGACCCCTCTCTCTGCCCCTCCAGCGCCGGCTCCTTCCCCCTCCGGGGGGGGTCCCAAATAATTTTTTTTCTCCTTTTTGCCCCCCCAGGACCACGTGCCTCTCTCGCCGAGCCCCCCCGCGACCCCTGGAGCCCCCCCCCGGCCCCGTGACCCCCCCGGGACGCCCCCGGGACCCCCCCGGGACCCTCGACGCCCCCCGACCGCAGCGCCTTCCGTCCCCATCATGCCGGGGGGGGGTCTTATCCCCGTGTCCCCCCCCAGAGCATTTCAGGGGGGTCTCAGCTCATTTGTGACCCCCCCCCCGAGCGCTGCCGCTGGCTGACGGCAGCAATTTGGGGCTGGGGGGGTGCCTGAATGAAGTGGGGGGGTGCAAATCGGGGCGGGAATGGTGAAAACGCCCCCCCCGGCCCCTTATTTTTGCATTTTTCTCCTCAAAAATGGTGGTTTTTTTTTTTTTTTTTTGGGGGGGGGATGATGTGAAGCACTCCGCCCCCCCCCCCCCAGGGACTTTAATTTGCCTTTTGCTGGAAGCTGCTAGCCTGTGCCCCCCCCCCCCCCCCCCAAAAAAACCCCCACCTTTGTCCCCAAACCCTTGGGGACCCCGGGGGGGCCCCCAGGACCCCCAGACGCCCCCCAGGGGGTGGCTTTTTTTTTGGGGGGGGGGGGCTTTTTTTTTTTTTTTCTGGCTTCTCTTCGTGTTATTTATTGCACTTGCACGGGGTGGGGGGGGGGGCAGCTGGTTCTGGAGGGGGGGGGTCCCGGGCGGTGTCGGACGCGTTCTCTTGGAAAAAAAAAAAAATAGACAAAAAAAAATAGAAAAAAAAGGGAAAAAAGAGGAAAAAAAAGCAACTTTTCGTCCAGCTGCAGGCTGTGGAAATGTGACTCGGGTCCATAAAGGTTCGTGTTTTCCAGCGCCCGGCTCCTGGTGCGTGTTTTGGGGGGGGGGGCGCCCCCAAATCCCCCCCAAATTCCCCCCCGACCCCCTCACATCTCCCCCAGCCCCCCCTGGTGCATTTGGGGTGCAGGAGACCCCTTCCAAGCACCCCAAATCCCCCCTAATCCT
Organism: Aythya marila; assembly: GCF_965140915.1. NCBI lineage: Eukaryota > Metazoa > Chordata > Aves > Anseriformes > Anatidae > Aythya > Aythya marila. Next base: position 240,315 of record NC_139072.1, on the reverse strand, counting down.
CCCCAAATCCCCCTCAAGCCCTTTCATCACCCCCAAATCCCCCCTAATCCCCCCCAAATTCCCTCAAATCCCCCCCAAATTCCCCCTGCTACATTTGGGGTGCAGGAGACCCCCTCCAAGCCCCCCAAATCCCCCCTAATCCCCCCCAAATCCCCTCAAATCCCCCCAAGCACTTTTGGGGTGCAGCAGACCCCCTCAAATCCTCCCCAAATCCCCCCCAAGCCCTTTCATCACCCCAAACCCCCCCCCCAAAACCCCCCTTATCACCTTCAAATCCCCTCAAATCCCCCCCAAATTCCCCCTGGCACATTTGGGGAGCAGAAGACCCCCTCCAAGCCCCCCAAATCCCCCCCAAGCACTTTTGGGGTGCAGCAGACCCCCTCCAATCCCCCCCAAATCCCCCCCAAGCCCTTTCATCACCCCAAAACCCTTCAAATCCCCCCCCAGATTCCCCCCAGACCCCCTCAAATCCCCCCTAAATCCCCCTCAACCCCCTTCAGCCCCGTGTCCCCCCCAAAACCCTTCTCCCTCGCCCCCCCCAGGACCCCAATGTCACCCCAAGCCTTCGACCCCAAACATTTTCGGGACGGGATTGGGCCCTACAAGCACAACGACGCCCTCCTGGCCCCCTCCCCAGGTACGGGGTGGGGGGCACGGGTTTTTGGGACCCCCTCCTCTCCTATAGGGTCCCCCTGACCTGATCTGCCCTTCACACCGAGGGCGACCCCATAAAAACCCTACAAGCCCTCGCCCGGCTCTGCTCGTGTTGGGGGGGGAAATGCTGATTTATTTGGGGTGTTGGGGGTTCGGGGAGGGGGCTCGGGGGGCTCCGTCCTTGGTGCGCCGTGAGTGATGCAGGGGTTTTGGGGTCTCCATCCTCGGCAGGGTTTGGGATGCAAAATTTGTGGGGTCTCCATCCGTGACTGGGTTTGGGACACGGGATTTGGGTGGTTTTACCCATGATTTGAGGCATTTTGGGGGTCTCCATCCTCAGCAGGCTTTGGGACACGATGTTTTTGGGGTCTCCATCCTTGGTAGGGTTTAGGACACAGGATTTTGGGGTCTCCATTCTCAGCAGGGTTTGGGACACAGGATTTGGGTGTTTTTACCCATGATTTGAGGCATTTTGGGGGTCTCCATCCTCGGCAGGGTTTGGGACACAGGATTTTGGGGTGTCCATCCTCAGCACAGTTTGGGATGTGGCATTTTTTGGGGTCTCCATCCTTGGCAGGGTTTGGGACACGGGATTTGGGTGTTTTTACCCATGATTTGAGGCATTTGGGGGGTTTTACCCAGGATTTGAGGCATTTGGGGGGTTTTACCCATGATTTGAGGCATTTTGGGGGTCTCCATCCTCAGCAGGGTTTGGGATGTGATATTTTTGGGGTCTCCATCCTCCGCAGGCTTTGGGACACAGGATTTGGGTGTTTTTACCCATGATTTGAGGCATTTTGGGGGGTTTTACCCATGATTTGAGGCATTTGGGAGGTTTTACCCATGATTTGAGGCATTTTCGGCGGTCTCCATCCTCGGCAGGCTTTGGGACGCGGCGTTTTCGGGGGATGGGGGGGGCGCATCAGTGGGGACAGAAGCAGACCCGTAAGGCCCAGGGGACGTTGGAGATGCCGCTGACCCGGGGGCTGAGATCCGGGGGGGCTTCCCCGGGGGGGATCCGCAGCCGAAAACGCTGCAGGAGGGCGGTGAGGAAGAGGAAGAGCTGCGTCCGCGCCATGCTCTCCCCCAGGCACATCCGCTTCCCTGCGGGGACACGGGGCCGTCACCCACCCTCCGTGGGGGTCCCCCGTGGATCGGGGGGGGGTCCCCACGCCCCTCGGATTTACGGGGGGGGGTCCCCGGCCCACCTGCAGAGAAGGGGATGAAGGCTTCGCTCTTCTTGAACGCCCCCTTCTCGTCCAAGAAGTGTTGGGGGTCGAAGGTTTCGGGGTTTTTGAAGTACCGGGGGTCCTTCAGCACCGAGCTCAGGACGGGGTAGATGGTGCAGCCCTAATTAGGGGGGGGGGGACACCATGGGGACATTTTGGATACCCCCCCCCGCCCCGACAGGCAATAATTAACCGCGGGTATTGATGGCAAACAAGCCGGGCAAACAATAATTAATAATTAACCCAACGTCATCAATACGCGGCCACCGGGCACGCGGTGCGATTGCAGTCAATGATTAATTATGTCGTGCGAGCGGGGAATTAATTAATAAACAATGACTAAGCACGCCGCGCCGCCACGCAATTAGCGGCCAATGGTGGAGCGCCCGCTATCAACGGTGACGAGGCAATTAGCAAACAGTGACGAAGCAATTTTGCAGCCATGAAGCGAGGAACACAGTCCATGGTCACGATCCATGAACGATGACGAAGCACGTTGTCTAATTAACGCTCGTTGACGAAGCTCACGTGGAATTGATAAGCAATCAGATGACGTTTGATTAAGAACCAATGATCGTTACAGGATTAATAACAATTAAGCATGCTGTGCAATCAACGGCATCGATAAGCCCATCGTGTGAGTAATAACCAATGATGGACCATGCTGTGCAATCAATGATTATGCAAATCGTCTAATTAGTAGCGATGAAGCGTGCAATCAATAAGCAACGAAGACCATCGTGCAATCAATAAGTAATGAAGACCGTCGTGCAATCAATAAGCAATGAAGATCATCGTGCAATCAATAAGCAATGAAGACCGTTGCACAATCAATAAGCAACGAAGATCATCAGGAGATCGACAGGCAACGAAGACCATCGCACAATCAATAAACAACAAAGGTCGTTGTGCAAGCAATAAGCAGCAAAGGTCATGCAATCAATGAGCAACGAAGACCGTCGTGCAATGGACAAGCAACGAAGACCGTTGGGCAATCAATAAGCAATGGAGACCGTCGTGCAATCAATAAGGAATGAGGAACGTCGTGCAATCAATAAGGAATGAGGAACGTATTGCAATCAATAAGCAACGAAGACGGTTGTGCAACTTAGAAGCAATGGAGACCATCACATAATCAATAAGCACAAAGACCGTCATGCAATTTAGAAGCAATGAAGACCATCGTGCAATCAATAAGCAATGAAGACTGTCGTGCAATCGATAGGCAACAAAGACCATCATGTGATTGACAAGCAATGAAGATGGTCATGCAGTCAATAAACAACAAAAGTCGTTGTGCAATTAATAAGCAACGAAGACCATCACACAAGCAACAAGCAACGAAGACCATTGGGCAATCAATAAGCAACGAAAACGAAGACTGTCGTGCAATGGACAAGCAACGAAGACCATTGGGCAATCAATAAGCAACAAAGACCGTGATGCAAAGCAACGCAGACCATCGTGCAATTGATAAGCAACGAAGACTGTCGTGCAATTGATAAGCAACGAAGACTGTCGTGCAATTGATAAGCAACGAAGACTGTCGTGCAATCAATAAGCAATGAAAACGAAGACTGTAGTGCAATGGACAAGCAACAAAGACCGTTGTGCAATCAATAAGCAACGAAGACCATCGTGCAATGGACAAGCAACGAAGACCGTTGTGCAATCAATAAGCAATGAAGACCATCGTGCAATCAATAAGGAATGAGGAACGTCGTGCAATGGACAAGCAACAAAGACCATCATGCAATCAATAAGCAATGAAGACCATTGCACACTCAACACCCCTTAAGCTTGCCGTGCAACCAACACCGTTGACCAAGCCCGCCGTGCAAGCCATCGGCAATCAAGCACGTGGTGCAATTAGCACTCAACGACGAAGCACGCGAGCGATCGACCCACGGCGCGCCCACACCTTGGGGATGGTGAAGCCGCCGAGCGGCGTGTCGCGTTGCACCGTGCGGATGAAGCCGAGGGGGATGAGGTCGAGGTACCGCTGCACCTCGTGGATCACCGCGTCGGTGTAGGGCATGGCCGCCCGGTCCCGCAGCGCCGGCAGCCGCTCCGTCCCGATCACCCGCTCGATCTCCTCATGGATCTTCTCTGGAAGGGGTCGCGGCGGGGTTGGGGCGGTGGGGACCTCCCGGGGTGTCCCCCCCTCCCCGATGTCCCCGGGGGTCCCCCCACCTGCCACGTCGGGGTGCCGGAGCAGCACCATCAGGCAGTAGCGCAGGGTCATGCTGGTGGTCTCCGTCCCCGCCAGGAAGACGTCGAACACCGTCACCCGCAGGTTGTCCTGCGTGAAGGCCGTCTCGGGGTTCTCCTTTTCCTACAAAAAAAGGGGAAAAAAAGGAAAAAAAAAAAGGGGGTTCGACCCCTGTAACCCCCTCGCCCTGCGCCCGTCCTCCTCTACCTGCTCCATCTTCCGCAAGAAGGCGTCGGCGAAGTCGCGGGGGGCGGTGGTGGGCTCGCCGGCGGCCGCGTTCTCCTCCACCTTCTTGGTCAAGAAGTCTTGGACGAAGAAGGTGTTGTGGAAAAAAGTCCAGTGGGAGCCGGGCAGGAGCTCCAGGAGGCCGGGTAGGATGTTGTAGAGCTGCGAGGAGACGCCCGGAGCCGTTCCCAAGGGGTTCCCAGGGGGTTCCCGGGGGGTTCCTGGGGGGTTCCCTTGCGCTTTGAGCCCCCCAACCCAACTTTTTAAGACCTCACCTTGCCGATGGCCGAGCTCTCCAGCAGGAAATTTTGGGCGACGCGCCGCAGCACGTCCAGGTACTGCTCGTCCCCGTAGTCGAAGCGGTGCCCGAAGAGGATGCGGCAGATGCTGTTGCCCACGGCCGCCGTCAGCAGCGTGCCAGGATCCAGGGGACGCCCTGCACCATTCGGGGACCCAGCGTGGGGTCTCGGGGGTCCGCGCCTCCCCACCCCGCGAGCCCCATCCCCGCTGCCCACCTTGGGTCCTCGCCAGCTCCTGCAGCAGCAGCCCCGTCTCCTCCTGGACCTGCTCCTCCAGCCCGCGCTTGCCCATGCCGAAATCGCGCAGGGTGGCCAGGGTGAAGCGGCGCGTCTGCGCCCACGCCGCCCCGTTGCTCATGAAGAGCCCCAGGTTTTGGTTGGCTTTTTCGGCGATGGGGAAGCGGCCGCGGGCGGTGAACTCGTCCCCCCGCGTCACCAGCACCTCCCGCAGCGCCTCGTAGCCGAAGACCACCACCACCCGCTGCGAGCCGAAGCGCAGCGAGAAGACGGGGCCGTACTTCTCGCTCAGCTGCGGGGAGAAGGGAGACATCCCGCCCCGGGGTGCTCAGCGCCCGTGGGTGCTGCGCGGGGTACCCGGAGTCCCTGGGGTGCTGCAGGGTCATTAGGGTGCCCCATGGGGTAATGCAGCATCCTTAGGGTGCCCCATGGGGTGCCCCATGGGGTAATGCAGCATCCTTAGGGTGCCCTATGGGGTGTCCCTGGGGTGCTGTAGGGTCCTTAGGGTGCCCTGTGGGGTGTCTTTAGGGGTCTGTAGGGTCCTTAGGGTGCCCTATGGGGTGTCTTTAGGGTGCTACAGGGTCCTTAGGGTGCTCCATGGGGTGTCCTTGGGGTAATGCAGCATCCTTAGGGTGCCCCATGGGATGTCCTTGGGGTGCTGCCAGGTCCTTAGGGTGCCATGTGGGGTGTCTTTAGGGGTCTGTAGGGTCCTTAGGGTGCCCTGTGGGGTGTCCCTGGGGTGCTGCAGCATCCTTAGGATGACACTTGGGGTGTCCTTGGGGTGTCCTTGGGGTGCTGCAGGGTCATTAGGGTGTCCCATGGGGTAATGCAGCATCCTTAGGGTGCCCCATGGGGTGTCCTTGGGGTGCTGTAGGGTCCTTAGGGTGCCCCATGGGGTGTTCTTGGGGTAATGCAGCATCCTTAGGGTGCCACTTGGGGTGTCCTTGGGATGTCCTTGGGGTTTTGCAGCATCCTTAGGGTGCCTCATGGGGTAATATAACATCCTTAGGGTGCCCCATAGGGTGTCTTTAGGGTGCTGCAACATCCTTAGGGTGCCTCATGGGGTGTCTTTAGGGTGCTGCATGGTCCTTAGGGTGCCTCACGGGGTAATGAAGCATCCTTAGGGTGTCCTTGGGGTGTCCTTGGGGTGTCCTTGGGGTCCTGCAGTATCCTTTGGGTGCCCTATGGGGCATCCCTGGGGCTCTGCCGCATCCCTGAGCTCCACATGGGCCACCCACCCCCTCGGGGTCCCCCCATCCCTCCCCCAGCACCCTAGGGTGCTCCCCCGGGTGGGTCCCACACCCCTCACCTTGCGGAAGACTTTATGTGTGGGTCCGGTCCCCAACTGCAGCAGGTTCCCCACGAAAGGCAGCGCCAGCGGCCCCGGGGGCAAATTTCGGCTCCGCTCCTTCTGCCACCGGGCCACCAGGGCCACCGTCACCAGGGCGAGGAGGAGGAGGGTGGTGGCACCCAGCAGCTCCATGCTGAAGGTGTGGCACCCAAGGGTGAACCCCGGCACCCCGGGGTGCTGCAGGGAACGGGATCGCTGGGTTTGGGGTCAGGGCACCCCGGGGGGACAAGGGGCAGCTGGGTCCCAGCAGCACCCAAGGGTGGCGGCGGCACCCGGTGCGCCCCCGGCGCTCTGTGCAAAGCCTGGTCCTCTGATGCAGCCCCCTCCCCAAATTTTAGACCCCCCTCCCCAAATTTTAGGCCCCCTCCCCAACCTGCAGACCCCCTCCCCAAACTGGAGACCCCCTCCCTTTCTTGCAGCCCCCCTCCCCATCCTCTAAACCCCCTCCCCACATTTTAGACCCCCTCCCCTTCTTACACACCCCCTCCCCAACCTGCAGCCCCCCTCCCCAACCTTGAACCCCCCTCCCTTTCCCACAGACCCCCTCCCCAAGCTCCATCCCCCCCTCCCCAAGCTCCATCCCCCCTCCCCATGCTCCATCCCCCCTCCCCTTCTTGCAGCCCCCCCCCCAAATGCTTCCAACCTCTCCCCCGGTGCTGCAAGCCTCGCTGCTCTGCCTCGAACCTTGCCCCTTCCCTGCAACCCTTGACCCCTCTTTTGCAAGCCCCGTCCCCTCCCTGCGGGTCCCCGGGGTGCCCTTGAACGGCGCCGAGGCCGAGCTGCAGCTCCTGGCACCCATGGGCACCGGGCGGGGGGGGGCGCACAGTGCCACCCCACGGCCACCTCCCCGCCTCCTGCCACCGCAGCGTGTCTTTTGGGGGGCTTTGCGCGGCTCTGCATGGCTCTGCAGGATTGCGTTGGGGTTTTGCATGGTCCTGCATGCTCTGTGCATGCTTGCTTTGGGGTTTTGCATGGCTTTGCATGACTCTGCAGGATTGCTTTGGGGTTTTGCATGGCTTTGCATGACTCTGCAGGATTGCTTTGGGGTTTTGCATGGCTTTGCATGACTCTGCAGGATTGCTTTGGGGTTTTGCATGGCTTTGCATGACTCTGCAGGATTGCTTTGGGGTTTTGCATGGCTTTGCATGACTCTGCAGGATTGCTTTGGGGTTTTGCATGGTCCTGCAGGGCTCTGTGGGATTCCCTTGGGGTTTTGCACAGCCCTGCGTGCTCTCTGCATGCTTGCTTTGGGGTTTTGCATGGCCCTGCACAGCTCTGTGGGATTGCTTTGGGGTTTTGCATGGTCCTGTGTGCACACTGCATGTGTGTTTTGGGGCTTTGCATGGCCCTACACAGCTCTGCAGGGTTGTTTTGGGGTTTTGTGTGGTCCTGTATGGCTCTATGGGATTCCCTTGGGGTTTTGCAGGGCTCTGCAGAGTTGCTTTGGGGTTTTGCACAGCCCTGCATCCTCCCTGCATGCTTGCTTTGCGGTTTTGCATGGCTTTGCACGACTCTGCAGGATTGCTTTGGGGTTTTGCATGGCCCTGCATGCTCTGTGGGATTCCCTTGGGGTTTTGCACGGCCCTGCATGCTCTCTGCATGCTTGCTTTGGGGTTTTGCATGGTCCTGCATGCACACTGCATGCGTGTTTTGGGGCTTTGCATGGCTCTGCATGCTCTGTGGGATTCCCTTGGGGTTTTGCATGGCCCTGCAGGGCTCTGTGGGATTCCCTTGGGGTTTTGCATGGCCCTGCAGGGCTCTGCATGCTCGGCTCGGGGCTTTGCACAGCTGCACCCTCTGCACGCTTGGGTTGTGCTTTGCTCACACGTCTCTGCGTGCCCTCTGCGAGCCCGGCTCAGGGCTGTGCACCGCGGAGCACCTTTGGGTGCTGGCCCTGGGGTTCTGCACGACTGCACTGGGGGCGTTGCACGGCTTTGCACGGCTTTGCACGCTTTGTCTGCCTCATTCAGGGCTTTGCACAGCTCCCCGTGTCTTGCACGCCCCTTTTCGGGCGTTGCACGGCTTTACACACCCCCGAGGCTCCTTGCACACCCCATGGGACAGCGCCGGGGGTCCCGGCACCCCCCTAACTCCCCCCTCAGCACCCTCCACGCGTCGAAGCCACCAAGCAAAACAGCAGCAGCTGCAAATTTATTCGGGGTGGGGGGCACGGGGTGTAAGGGGGGGGTCAGCGGGGCAGCATGCACAGCTGGTAGATGGGGGGGATGTTGGCGAAGCCGCTCTCCAAGGGGGTGTCCGGGAGCTCCTCCGGGGGCTGCAGGGGCTGCAGGCGGAGGTTTTGCAGGATGGTGGTGAGGAAGAGGAAGAGCTCCATCCTCGCCAGGGCCTCCCCCAGGCACACGCGCTTGCCTGCAAGCACAAAGGGGGGGGGTTATGGGGGTGCACGGAGCCTGGGGGGGGTGCGGGACCCCCCCGGTTTGCTGCCCCTACCTGAGGAGAAGGGCACGAAGGCGTCGTTCTTCTTGAAGCGGCCGCTGTCGTCCAGGAAGTTTTCGGGGCTGAAGGTGTGGGGGTGCTTGAACATGGAGGGGTCGTGCAGGGCCGTGCTGAGCAGGGGGTACACGTCCGTGCCCTTTGGGGGGGGTAAAAGGGGGTTTGGTGGCGTGGTTGGGGCAGGGGGGGCGTGGGGGGGGGTGTGTGCGTGGAGCTGGGTGCATGGAGCAAGGGGCAGGGGCAGGGTGCATGCAGCAAGGTGCATGCAGCAGGGAGCATGTACAGCAAGGTGCATGCAGCAGGGAGCATGTACAGCAAGGTGCATGCAGCAGGGAGCACGTACAGCAAGGTGCATGCAGCAGGATGCACGGGCAGGGTGCTTGTAGCAGGGTGCATGCAGCAAGGTGCATGTACAGCAAGGTGCATGCAGCAGGGTGCAGGGGCAGCGTGCATGCAGCAAGGGATATGCAGCAAGGTGCACGCACAGCAAGATGCATGCAGCAGGGTGCACGGGTGACATGCGTGCAGCAGGGTGCATGCAGCAGGATGCACGTGCAGCACGGTGCATGCAGCACAGTGCACAGGCAGTGTGTGTGCAGCAAGGTGCAAGTGCAGCAAGGTGCATGCAGTGGGGTGCACAGGCAGCATGCATGCAGCAGGATGCATGCCCAGCAAAGTGCATGCAGCAGGGCGCAGGGGCAGTGTGCATGCAGCGGGGTGCATGCAGCAGGTTGCATGTCCAGCAAGGTGCATGCAGCAAGGTGCACACACAGCAAGGTGCATGCAGCAGGATGCAGGGGCAGTGTGCATGCAGCAAGGTGCACGCAGCAGGTTGAATGTCGAGCAAGGTGCATGCAGCAGGGTGCACGTGCAACAAGATGCATGCAGCAGGACACACACAGAGCAAGGTGCATGCAGCAGGCTGCAGGAGCAGCACGCAAACATGCACAGAGCAGCGTGCTCACGCACCATGCACGGAGCCATGCAAGAGTCCAGCTTGCACTGGGCAGCGAGCACGGGGGCAGCGAGCACGGAGCCGAGCGCACAGGGGGCAAGGTGCAAGGGGCAGGGCGCACGGAGCGGGGCGCGTGGGGCCACGGGACGCAGCCCCCCCCCCCCCCCCCGTCCCCCCTATCCCCCCCCCAGGACCCCGGGGTCACCTTGGGCAGCAGGTAGCCGCGGAAGAGGGTGTCCCGGGTGACGGTGTGGGGCACGTTCATGGGGATGAGGTCGCTGACGCGCTGGATCTCGTGGATGACGGCGTCCGTGTAGGGCATGCGGCTGCGGTCCTCCACGGTGGGCGCGCGGTCGCGCCCGATCACCCGGTCGATCTCCTCGTGCACCTTCTCTGCGGCACGAAACGAGGGTCCCGCTCGGCACCGGGCCATCGGGGGGGGGGGGGGGTCCCTCGGGGGGGTTCCCCTCACTCACCCAGCACCCCGGGGTGCTTCATCAGCAGGACGAAGCCGTAGCGCAGCGTGGAGCTGACGGTCTCGGTGCCGGCGAAGAAGAGGTTGAGCGTGGTGAGCTCCAGGTCCTTGATGTTGAACGCCGAGTCCGGGTTCTCTTTTTCCTTATGGGGGAGGGAAAAATGCGGCGTGGGAGGGGGCCGGGTGCAAGGTCAGGCCCGGGGGAGTGCCGGGGTGTTGGGGTGAAGGCGAAATCTGGGGCGTGCAAAAGTGTCGGGGCGTGGGATTGCTGCGGGTGGCGGGGAGCAGGAGGAAATCCAGGGGCGGAGGATTGCTTTGGGGCGTGCAAAAATGATGGGGAGCAGGATTGTTTTGGGGCGTGCGCGGGTGACGGGGGTGCAGGATGAAACCCGCGGGTGCAGGATGAAAGCCAGGGGTGCAGGATGACTTCGGGGCGTGCACGGGTGACGGGGTGCAGGATGGAAGCCGGGGCGTGCAAAAATGATGGGGTGCAGGATTCCTTTGGGGCGTGCACGGGTGACAGGGTGCAGGATGGAACCCGCGGGTGCAGGATGGATCCCAGGGGTGCAGGATGAAACCCGAGGGTGCAGGATGGATTCCGGGGGTGTAGGATGAAACCCGGGGGTGTAGGATTTTTTTGGGGTGTGCACAGGTGGTGGGGGTGCAGGATGGATCCCAGGGGTGCAGGATGAAACCCAGAGGTTCAGGATTATTTTGGGGCATGCACAGGTGATAGAGGTGCAGGATGAAACCTGGGGGTGCAGGATGGGACCCAGGGGTGCAGGCTGGGACCCAGGGGTGCAGGATGGAACCCATGGGTGCAGGATGGATCCTGGGGGTGCAGGATTGTTTTGGGGTGTGCATGGGTGGTGGGGGTGCAGGATAGGACCCATGGGTGCAGGATGAAACCCAGGGGTGCAGGCTGGGACCCACGGGTGCAGGCTCATTCGGGGCACGCAAACAACCCAGAGGGCACAGGACCAACCGGCACAGCGCGCGAGCAAGCCGGGACGTGCAGGATCAACCCCAAAGTGCGCAAACAAAGCGGGGAGGTGCGGGATCGCCCCGGGGGGGGCTCGATTCCCACCCCCAGGGCCCCCGCACCTTCTCCATCTGCAGGAGGAAGCAGTCGATGAAGTCTCGGGGGCAGCTGGGGTCCAGGGTTTCGGCGTTGGCGCGCACGCGGCGGGCGATGAAGCGCCGCATCCCCTCCAGCAGGTTGTAGATTTTAGTCTGGGGGCCGGGGATGAACTGGAGCAGGGTCTCGTTCATGTCATAAAGCTTCAAGGGGGGGCGAAAAAATTGAGCAGGGGGTGGGAGAAAGCCTCCCCCATAGGCTCCGGGACCCCAGCTCAGCGCCCAACCTGCGCCCAGGGGGTGCTGAGCTCCCGAAAGCTCTCGTTCATCATCTGCAGCAGCGCCAGGAGCTCGGCATCCTGGTAGTCGAAGCGGTCGCCGAAAACGATGGAGCAGATGACGTTGGAGACGGCGCGGCTCAGCGTGTACGTGGGGTCGAAGGGCTTCCCTTTTGGGGCCCAAATTCAAAAAATCAGCCACCGGAGTGGCCTCGACGCCCCCTAACCCCGTGGTGCCCCCTCCCCGGGTACCTTGGGTGTTGCGGAGCTCCTGCAGCAGGAACTGAGCCTCCTCCTGGATGCGCCCCTCGATGCTCTTCCTCCCCATGCCGAAATCGCGGAGGACGGTGAGGGAGAAGCGGCGCAGCTGCTTCCAGCGCTCCCCGTTGGAGAAAACCACCCCTGGGGGGGTCGGGGAGGGGGGTCGGGGGGGGTAGAGAACAATAGGTGGGGGGTGGCGCACCGCGGGGTAGGGTGCCGTGAGGGTGGGAGGGGGCTGGGGGGAAATGGGGTGGGCTTATGGGGGGGTAATGGGGTGGGAGGGGGGCACTGTGGGGGGGTGACCCCGTATGGGGGGGTGACATTATGGGGGGGGTGGCACTATGGGGGGTGACACAATATGGGGGGGTGTCCCCATGGAAGGGTGTCACCATGGTGGGGTGGCACCATACGGGGGGGTGACACTATGGGGGGGTGTCCCCATATAGGGGGGTGACACTATGGGGGGGGTGTCCCCATGGGAAAGGTAACCTCATGGAGGGGGTGTCCCCAGGGTGGGGTGTCCCCAGGGTGGGGTGTCCCCACAGGGGAGGGTGACACTATGGGGGGGTGTCCCCATATGGGAGGGTGACACTATGGGGGGTGTCCCCATGGGAGAGGTGACCCCATGGGATGGGTGTCCCCATAGTGGGATGGCCCCAGGGTGGGGTGTCCCCACAGGGGGGATGTCCCCATGGGAGGGATGTCCCCAGGGAGGGGTGACCCCACAGGAGAGGTGACCCCATGGGAGGGGTGTCCCCATGTTGGGACATCACCGCGCTGGGCTGTCCCCATGGGAAGGGTGACCCCATGGGTGGGGTGACCCTACGGGAGGGGTGTCCCCATGGTGGGGTGTCCCCACCGAGGAGTGTCCCCATGGGGGGACATCACCCTGGCGAGAAGTCCCCACGGAAAGGGCGACCCCACAGGAGGAGCGTTCCCCACGGCGGGTTGTCCCCATAGCGGGATGCCCCCACGGAGGACGATGTCCCCACAACACCGGGGTGTCCCCAAGCAGGGGGGTGTCCCCAAGCAGGGGGGGGGGAGCTTGGTGACCCCCCCAGCCCCTCACCGTGCCCGTTGAAGGTCTTCTCCACGGTGGGCAAGCGCCCGCGGCCGGCGAACTCCTCGGCGTGCTCCACCAGCGCCTCGCGCACGGCCGCGTGCCCGCACAGCACCACCACGCGCCGCGTCCCCAAGTAGACGGTGAAGACGGGGCCGTAGACGTCCCGCAGCTGGCAGGGGGACAACGGGAGGCGGGTGACCCCGGGGGGACCCCCCGCCGCGTCGCCGTCCCCGTCCCCCCCCCCACAAAGCCACCCCCTGCCCACCTTGAGGAGCGACTGCAGGGTGCGGGACGGGGAGATCTGCAGCAGGTTCCCGATCAGGGGCAACGGGGTCGGGCCGGGGGGCAGGCGGCCGCCGTCCCCCCGGGACCCCCGCAGGGCCACCAAGAGGAGGAGGGAGAGCCCCAGGAGCAGCAGCAGGGTTGTTGTCACCTCCATGGTGGCCTTGTCCCCTCCCCGGCCACCACCCTGCTATTTATGCGCCGTGTCCCCCCCTCCCTCTCCGCGCCTCCGGCCAGGTATTGCACAAGGCTCGGCCCTCCCCTCTCCTGGGGGCAGCGTGTCAGGGGTGTCCCCTCCCCATGCGGTGACAGGAGTGTCCCCTCCCCGTGCGGTGCCAGGCGTTGTCCCCAAGCAGCGTGCCAGGCGTTGTCCCCGTGCGGTGCCAGGCGTGTCCCCCAGCTGCGTCCCCAAGCGGCGCATCCCCGAGCAGCGTGCCCGCGAGCTGCAGGCCACGCGTGGCCCCGAGCAGTGTCCCCAAGCAGTGTCCCCAAACAGTGTCCCCAAGCAGTGTGTCATGCATTTCCCCGAGTGCCATGTCCCCAAGCAGCAGGCCATGCGTGTCCCCAAGCAGGGTGTCCATGGGCACCGTGTCCCCAAGCAGAGTGTCCCCAAGCAGCAGGCCATGCATGTCCCCAAGGAATGTGCCATGCATGTCCCCAAGCAGGGTGTCCCCAAGCAGTGTGCCATGCTGTCCCCAAACAGGGTGTCCCCAGGCACCGTGTCCCCAAGCAGTGTGTCCCCAAGAAGCATGCCATGCATGTCCCCAAGCACCATGTCCCCTGAGCACCCTGTCCCCAAGCAGCTTGTCATGTGTGTCCCCAAGCAGCTCCATGGGGGACACTCAACGGGGGGGCATTTTATGGGGGGTGTTTAATTGGGGACACCCAATTGGGGACATTTTATGGGGGATGTTTAATTGGGGACACCCAACTGGGGACACTCAATTGGGGGACATTTTCTGGGGGATGCTCCATGGGGGACACCCAATTGGGGACATTTTATGGGGGACATTTTATGGGGGGTGCTTAATTGGGGACACCCATTTGGGGACACTCAATGGGGGACATTTTATGGGGGAGTTTTAACTGGGGACACCCAAATGGGGACATTTTATGGGGGACATTTTATGGGGGATGCTCCATGGGGACACCCAATTGGGGACATTTTATGAAAATAAACCATCCTGGCCCCCAGAAACCGCCCCAGACCCCCCCGAGCAGGGGGTCCCCATGCACTGGGGGGGGTCATAACCCCCGTGGGGGTCACGGGGGGGGCACCAGGGGCCAGGTTTCGGGCCGGGTTTCGGCGCTGCCGGCCGGGTTGTGCAACCCCGGCGATCCCTTTGTGCTCGCTCCCGAAAACACTCGAGGCTCCTCGGCCCCGGGGGGGGGTCCGGCACGGTTCGGGGCCCCCCCCTTGCACGGAAATTTCCAGTGCAGGCGTTGCACAACGGGGCCGGGCCCCTCCACGTGAGCCGCCGGCAGCGCCCGGCGTGCAAACAACACCGGCACCTGCGGTGGCACGAGGCTGGCCCCGTGCCCCGGTGTCCGTCCCCGTGTCCTGGTGTCTGTCCCCAAGCCTTGGTGTCCGTCCCCGTGTCCTGGTGTCTGTCCCCAAGCCCTGGTGTCCGTCCTTGTGTCCTATTTTCCGTGGCCCCGTGTCCTGCTGCGTGTCCCCAAGCCCCTGGTGCTCGTCCCCAAGCCTTTGTGCGCGTCCCTGTGCCTGTCCCCAAGCCCCTCTCCGTGTCCCCAAACACCTCTCCATGTCCCCAAGATCCTCTCTGTGTCCCCAAGTCCCCAGGTGTGTCCCCCACACCCCATTGCATGTCCCCAAACCCCTCTCCATGACCCCAAGCCCCTCTTTATGTCCCCAAGCCCCTGTGTGACCCCAAACCCCTCTCCATGTCCCCAAATCCCTCTCCATGTCCCCAAGCCCCTCTTCTTTTCCCAAAACCCCTCTTTATGTCCCCAAGCCCCTGTGCCTGTCCCCAAGCCCCTCTTTGTGTCCCCAAGTCCTTGTGTGTCCCCCACACCCCATTGCATATCCCCAAACCCCTTTCCATGTCCCCAAACCCCTCTCCATGTCCCCAAGACCCTCTCCGTGTCCCCAAACCCCTCTCCATGTCCCCAAACCCCTGTCCCTATCCCCATCCCCCGGTGTCCCCAAGGCCACCCAGGAGGGGACCCCAACACCCCCGTAGAGGTGCCAAAGGGGACGGGCCCCCCTGTCCCCAATATCCCCTTAAGAAAAGGGACCCCAAACCCCTAAATCGGGGGGACCCCAAATCTCCGGATGACAGCACGGCGTGGCACGGCATCGCGCGGGGTGGTGTCCCCAACACGACGTCCCCAATTTGGTGACCCCATCGCAGTGACCCCCATCATGGTGACCCCATCCCAGTGACCCCATCCCGGTGACCCCATCCCGGTGACCCCATCCCGATGTCCCCAGCGCCGCGTCCCCACCTCGGGGCCTCAGCTCCGGCGTTCCCGGCGCAGCTGGGTTGGCGCACGCCACCGCCGCCGCCTGATGTCACCCCCCGGGGCCGCTGCCAACGCTGCCGTCACCGCGGCCCGCGCCCTCCCTCACCCACCCCATGGCCCCCTCCCCGTCCCCGTGTCCCCCTCCCCGTCCCCGTGTCCCCCATCCCGTCCCCTTGTCCCCGTCCCGGTGGCACCAGGAGCCCTGGCCCCATCCCCGGCCCCGCTGGCTCGGTGCCGCCGGCGTCACCGGGAGCGCAGCCAGTTCCTAGGCGAGGGGGGGGGGACAGCAAGGAGGGTGGGGGGTCCCTGGGGGGCTCCGGGACTCCCGTCCCCAAGTGGGTGCATCCCCATGTCCCCCTCCCCGTGTCCCCATCCCCGTGTCCCCCTCCCCGTGTCCCCATCCCATCGCTGCGCCCCTGCGCCACGCAGTGCCGAGCCCCCCCCCCCTCCACAGCAGCACCACGGCCAGATTTTGGGGTGAATCCCGGCAAAAACGGGTCTTCCGCATGGCACCCACCGCCCGGTGCCAAAAGGGGGGGGGGGGGGGGGTGTGACAAATTGGAGGGGGGGGGCACCCGCGCTGCTTGGTGAGGGGGTGGCAGGAAATGCCTCGGCGCAGCCGCGCTCCCCCCGCGCCGCCTCCGCCCGTTGCGCAAGCCGCGGCGTCGCACGGGGGCTGCTGGTGTCACACGGGGCGTGCCGGTGGTGCGTCGAGTGTGCAAGGCTTGCACGGGGTGCTCTGAGCTTGCACGGGGCGTGCTGGTGGTGCACTGAGTGTGCAAGAGTTGCACGGGGTGCATTGAGGTTGCACAGGGAATGCTGGTGGTGCACAGGGTGTGCAAGGTTTGCACGGGGTGCTCTGAGCTTGCACGGGGCGTGCCAGTGGTGCATTGAGTGTGCAAGGCTTGATTGGAGTGCTCTGAGCTTGCATGGGGTGTGCCAGTGGTGCATCGAGTGTGCAAGAGTTGCACGGGGTGCTCTGAGCTTGCATGGGACATGCCAGTGGTGCACAGGGTGTGCAAAGCTTGATTGGGGTGCACCGAGCTTGCACGGGGCATGCTGGTGGTGCATTGAGTGTGCAAGGCTTGCACAGGGTGCATTGAGGTTGCACGGGGTGTGCCGGTGGTGCACAGGGTGTGCAAGACTTGCACAGGGTGCACCGAGCTTGCACGGGGTGTGCTGGTGTTGCACGGGGTGCATTGGTGTTGCATGGAGTGTGCAAGCCTTGCACGGGGTGCAATGAGCTTGCACAAGGCACGTTGGTGTTGCACGGGGTGTGCAAGCCTTGCACGGGGTGCATTAACCTTGCACGGGGCGTGCTGGTGGTGCACGGGGCGTGCAAACCCTTGCACGGGGTGCACGGGAGCAGGGGGGGCCCTGCCTGGGGGGGGGGCTCTGAGCACCCCGGATCGGGCCCCGGGGGGGAACTGGAGCCCGGGGGGGGGGCCAAAAATCCCCGGGGGGGGGGGGGGGCAAAAATCCCCGGGGGGGGGCACGGCCCCTTCCCCTTTCGGTATGAGAGGGGGCAGGAAGTGCCCAGGGCCCCCCCCCGGTGCCTCCTGGACTGGTCTGGGGGCCCTGCTCCCAGTTTGGGGCCCTTGTTCCCAGTTTGGGGCCCTTGCTCCCAGTTTTGGGGGCCCTGTTCCCAGTTTGGGGCCCTTGTTCCCAGTTTGGGCCCCCCCGCTCCCACTTCAGACTCCCCCTCTCCCAGTTTGCCCCCCCTCCGCACCCAGTTCACCCCCCTCCCTCCCAGTTTACCCCCTCCAGCTCCCAGTTTGCCCCCTTCCGCTCCCAGTTTAACCTTTCCTGCTCCCAGTTCGCCCCCTCCCTCTCCCAGTTCGCCTCCTCCGGCTCCCAGTTTACCCCCTCCAGCTCCCAGTTTGGACTCCCCCCCTCCCATTTCAACCCCTCCCTCTCCCAGTTCAGACTCCCCCCCTCCCAGTTCACCCCCTCCCACTCCCAATTCGGACTCCCCCCCTCCCAATTAGCCCCCTCCCTCTCCCAGTCCGCCCCCTCCCTCTCCCAGTTTACCCCCTCCCTTTCCCAATTCACCCCCTCCCACTCCCAGTTCACCCCTTCAGCTCCCAGTTTACCCCCTCCCACTCCCAGTTCAGACTCCCCATCTCCCAGTTTACCCACTCCCAGTTCGGATTCCCCCCTCCCTCTCCCAGTTTGGACCCGAACTCTCCCAGTTCGCCCCCCCCCGCTGCCAGTCCGGACCCAACCTCTCCCAGTTCGGATTCCCCCCTCCCAGTTTACCCCCTTCCTCTCCCAGTTTGGACCCAAACTCTCCCAGTTCGCCCGCTCCCCCTCCCAGTTCAGACTCCCCATCTCCCAGTTACCCCCTCCCTCTCCCAGTTTACCCACTTCCAGTTCAGATTCCCCCCTCCCAGTTTACCCCCTCCCTCTCCCAGTTACCCCCCCCATCCCAGTTACCCCCCCTCCCAGTTACCCCCTCCCTCTCCCAGTTTACCCACTCCCAGTTCAGATTCCCCCCTCCCAGTTACCCCCTCCCTCTCCCAGTTTGGACCCAAACTCTCCCAGTTCGCCCGCTCCCCCTCCCAGTTCGGACTCCCCCCCTCCCAGTTTATCCCCCCCTCTCCCAGTCCGGACCCATCCTCTCCCAGTTTACCCGTTCCCAGTTACCCCCCCCCCATCCCAGTTACCCCCTCCCTCTCCCAGTTACCCCCTCCCCTTCCCAGTTACCCCCTCCCTCTCCCAGTTTACCCACTCCCAGTTCGGACTCCCCCCCTCCCAGTTTCCCCCCCCCCGCTCCCAGTCCGGACCCATCCTCTCCCAGTTTACCCGTTCCCAGTTACCCCCCCCACCATCCCAGTTACCCCCTCCCTCTCCCAGTTTACCCACTCCCAGTTCGGATTCCCCCCTCCCAGTTTACCCCCTCCCTCTCCCAGTTACCCCCCCCATCCCAGTTACCCCCCCCCTCCCAGTTACCCCCTCCCTCTCCCAGTTTGGACTCAAACTCTCCCAGTTACTCCCTCCGTCTCCCAGTTTGGACCCAAACTCTCCCAGTTCGCCCGCTCCCCCTCCCAGTTCGGACTCCCCCCCTCCCAGTTTTCCCCCCCTCTCCCAGTCCGGACCCATCCTCTCCCAGTTTACCCGTTCCCAGTTACCCCCCCACCATCCCAGTTACCCCCTCCCTCTCCCAGTTTACCCGTTCCCAGTTACCCCCCCACCATCCCAGTTACCCCCTCCCTCTCCCAGTTTACCCACTCCCAGTTCGGATTCCCCCCTCCCAGTCCCCCCCCCCCCTCCCATCCCCCCCCTTCCTGGGCCCCCCCCCGGGCGCGGCCGGAGCCGTCCCAGCCCCAACTTTCTTCCTCCTCCCCCTCCTCCTCCTCCTCCCCCTTAACCCCTGCCCCCCCCCGCCCCCCCCCCTCCCTCCCCCAGGAACCCCCCCCCCGCGTCCCGGTGCCGGTGCCGGTGCCGCTCGCGGGGTCCCTGTCGCGATAGCGGCCGCGATGTCGCGACTCAGCCCCGCGCTGCTGGCGCTGCTGGCGGCCGCCGCCCTCGGCACCGACCCGGCCCCGAGCGGTAAATTGGGGGGGGGGGGCACGGGGGGGGGGGGGGGAGTTATTTTTTTTATGGGGGGGTCATTTTGGGGCAAAACTCGGAGAAAACGGGAAAAGTCGCTCGAAAGGGGCGGTTTTGGGTTTGTTTGGGTGGTTTTTTGGTGTTTTTTTTTTTTTTTTTTTTTTTAGGGGGGGGATTTTTTCTTTTGGGGGGGAGTTATTTTTTTTAGGGGGGGTCATTTTGGGGCAAAACTCGGAGAAAACGGGGAAAGTGGCTCGAAGGGGGGGGGTTTGGGTTTGTTTGGGTGGTTTTTGGTGGTTTTTTGTTGTTTTTTTTTGGGGGGGGGGAGTTTTTGTTTTGGGGGGGATTTTTTGTTTTTTGGGGAGGATTTTTTGGTTGTGGGGGGAATTATTTTATGGGGGGGGGATTTTTTTTTAAGGGGGGGCCCCGGGGGGGGTGTTTTGGGGGGAGAGGCTTTGGGGATGCCCCTGGGGGGGGGGGTTCTGGGGGGGGCTCTTTTGGGAGACCCCCCCCCATAGAGGGGGTTTGGGGAGGTCCCTTTCTGGGGGGGGGGCCTTGGGGGAGGTCTTTTGGGGGGGGGGGTCCTTGGGAGGGGGGGTTTTGGGGGAACCCTTTTGGGGGCTCTTTTGGGGGGGTCACCTTGGGGGGAAGTTTTTTTTTGGGGGGGGGGCTTTAGAAGGGTCCTTTTGGGGACAACCCCTTGTGCCCCCCCCCCTTTTTTGGGGTGTCCCCATTATTTTGGGTTCAACCATGGTGGGGGGGGCACACAGCTTGGGTGGGGGGGTGCTTTTTGGGGAAAATTTTTGTGATTTTTTTTTTTTTTAATTTTTTTTTTGGGGGGGGGGCGCTTGGGGGTCCCCCCCCCAAAACCCCCTCTGTGCCTCAGTTTCCCCCAGGCTGGGAAGTGGGAATTTGGGGGGGGGGGGGGTCACAGGGTTTAGGGGGGGGTCACAGGGTGGGTGTGGGGGGGGTGTTTTTTTTAGGGGGGGGGGGCACCGCCCATGTCCCAGGGCCAAACATCTGGGGCTGGTTACGGCCCCACCCTGGCGCCCCATAGAGGGGGGGGGGGGGGGGGACACACGAGGAGTAGGGGGGGGGGTCCCGGGGGGGGTCCCAGATGCCGGGGATGCCTCAAAGCTCCCGGGGGAGGGCGGCGGGGCCGGGGCCGTGACCCCCACTTCCCTTCCCACGCCCCCCCCCCCCCCCTCCAAAACCCCCCCCCGGCACCCAGGTGGTGTCTCCGGTGCCCCCCCCCCGTTGCCATCAGGGCTTGGGGAGAGAGGGGGGGGGTCTCTTATTTTTGGGGGGGTCTCTTTTGGAGGGAGGGGGGTTCGAATTTTAAGGGGGGGGTCCCTTTTGGAGGGGGGGTGTCCCTTTTGGAGGGGGGGGGTCCCTTTTTGGAGTAGGGGTCCTTTTTTTGGTGGGGGGGGTGTCCCTTTTTCAGGGGGAGGTGTCCCTTTTTGGGGGGGTCCCT
>NC_139072.1:40928-219553 GCF_965140915.1 Aythya marila | reverse complement strand
GGATATGGGACATGGGGACAAGGGGATATGGGATATGGGATATGGGGCATGGGATATGGGATATGGGGATATGGGATATGGGATATGGGGCATGGGATATGGGGATATGGGGATAGGGGATATGGGACATGGGGTATGGGATATGGGGATAGGGGATCAGGGACATGGGACATGGGGACATGGGGGCGTGGGATATGGGATATGGGGACATGGGATATGGGGATAGGGGATATGGGATATGGGGACATGGGATATGGGGATAGGGGATATGGGATATGGGGACATTGGGACATGGGGTATGGGATATGGGGATATGGGGACATGGGACATGGGGATAGGGGATATGGGGACACGGGATATAGGGACATGGGATATGGGGACATGGGACATGAGGATATGGGGGCATGGGGATATGGGACATGGGACATGGGGACACGGGGCCATTGCGCACATTTGGGTCCAGGGGTCCCACGCGTCCCTCCCCGCATCCTCCCCCCTTTTCCCCCGCCCCCCCCCATCCCCCCCCCTCCTTCCCCGTCCCCCCCCCCGTCCCCCCCCCCCCCCACTTCTCCCGGTGCCAGCGGAACCGGGGCTGACCCTGCCCCGGGCGGGGGCGGCGGCGGGGGGGGGGCGGCGCTTCCTCAGGAAACCCCCGGCCCCGCGCCCGCTGCTCCGCGGGGACCGGCGGCGGCGGCGGCTCGGCGGGGAGCGACCGAGGGGGTGCGAGGGGTAACGGGGGGGGGGGGGGGGGGGGTGCACACTCCGGGGGGGGGTTGCACGGATGGGGTTGCACGCTCCGGGGGGGCTTGCACGCTCCTGGGGGGCTTGCACGCTCCTGGGGGGGTTGCACGGAGCGGTTTGCACGCACATGGGGGGGTTGCGTGCTCGGGGGGGGGTTTGCACGGATGGGTTTGCACGAGGAGGTTGCACGCCCCCGGGGGGGGGGGTGCGTGGATGGGGTTTGCACGATGGGGGGGGGTTGCACGAAGCAGTTGCACGCGCACGGGAGTTGCACGAGGGGGTTTGCACGGGGGACGGGGGGGTGCGCGGAGCGGGTGCACGGCTGGGTTTGCGTGGAGGGGGTGCACGGAGCAGTGGCACGCTCGTGGGGGTGGCACTCGTGGGCTTGCACGGAGCAGTTGCACGCTCACAGAGGGGTTGCACGGAGGGGTTGCACAGAGGGGTTGCACAGAGTGGTGTGCATGGAGAGGTTGCACGGAGAGGTTGCACGGAGGGGTTGCACAGAGTGTTGTGCACAGAGCAGTGTGCACAGAGGGGTTGCACGGAGGGGTTGCACAGAGGGGTTGCAGAGAGTGTTGTGCATGGTGTGCTTGCACATAGGGGTTGCACGGAGCAGTGTGCATGGCAAAGTTGCACGGAGGGGTTGCACAGAGGGGAATGCATGGCAGGGTTGCATGGAGAGGTTGCATGGAGGGGTTGCACAAAGTGTTGTGCATGGCAGGATTGCATTGAGAGAGGTTGCACGGAGGGGTTGCACTGACCAGTGTGCACAACGGGGTGCACGGAGGGGTTGCACAGAGGGGAGTGCATTGCAGGATTGCACTGAGAGAGGTTGCACGGAGGCGTTGCACGGTGTGTTTGCACCGAGGGGTTGCACAGAGCAGTGTGCACAACGGGGTTGCACGACGGGGTTGCACAGAGGGGTCTCCAGATTGCACCCATGGGGGTGCTCCGTCGGGGTGCCCCGGTGCCACCCCGCTGCCGTGCCGCCCGCAGGCCATGCCTCTGCTGAAGAAAGCCCCCAAGGAGGAGGAGGAGGATGGCGACCCCTTCGCCGCCAGCCCCGAGAGCCGCTACCGGCGCCGGGCCACCCTGGAGCGCCTGGTGGGGCTGGCACCCTTCGGCCGCGCTCGCCGCCCCGGTCCCAAAAACGGGGACGGGGACGGCGACGGGGACGGGGGTCGCGCCCGGGGGCTGCGGCGGCGCTCGGAGGATTTCGGGCTCCTGCGGAGGCTGCCGGGGAGGCGCAAAGCCAGCGTGGAGACCCTGACCGAGCGGCCGGTCCCCAAACGCAGCTCGCTGCTGCGGCTGGCCCTGGGGACAAAGGGACGCCGGGCGTCCCTGGCCGAGCGCTCGCCGGGGTCACCCGAACCCGACGGGGTCCCCGACGGGGACGGGGACGGTGTGGGACGGAGGCAGGAGGCGCGCAGCAAGGCCAAGGAGCCGCTGTCGGGTGAGCGGGGATGGGGGAGAGGGGGTGGGGGTAAGAGGGTGGGGGAGAGGTGGGGGGGGATGTGGGGACGTGGGGACAGTGGGATGGGGACGTGGGATTAGGGGACATTGGGATGGGGACGTGGGGATGGGGGACATTGGGATGGGGACGTGGGATTAGGGGACGTTGGGATGGGGACATGGGGATGGGGACATGGGATTAGGGGACATTGGGATGGGGATGTGAGGATGGGGGACATTGGGATGGGGGACGTTGGGACACAGGGATGGGGGACATGGGGTTAAGGAAATTGGGATGGGGACAGGGGGATGGGGACATGGGATTAGGGGACGTGGGGATGTGGGGATGGGGACATGGGGAGGGGGAACATTGGGATGGGGCTATGGGGGGGACAGAGCACCCAGCTGGACCTCCTGGCTGCTGGGTCTGCAGCACCCATGGGTGCCTCCCATACCCAGTGGGATGAACCCCCCTCCAATGACCCCAAACCCCCTTCCAACACCCCCAAACCTCCCTCCAACACCCCCAAACCCCCCAAACCAATGACCTCAACCCCCCCTCCAATGACCCCAGTACCCCCCTACATCCCCTCCAACGACCCCAAACTCCAAACCAATGACCCCAAACCCCCTCCAATGACCCCAGTACCCCCCTACATCCCCTCCAATGACCCCAAACCCCCCTCCAATGCCCCCAAACCCCCCTCCAACATCCCCAAACCCCCCAAACCCCTCTCCAGTGACCCCAAAGCCCAAACCAATGACCCCAACCCCCCCTCCAATGACCCCAAACCCTCCTCCAATGACCCCAACCCCCCTCCAATGACCCCAATACCCCCCTACATCCCCTCCAATGCCCCCAAACCCCCCCCAGTGCTGGAGATCCTGGAGCTGATCCAGCGCCGCGAGCTGGTGGCGGCGGACGAGCAGATCATCGCGCTGGAGGCCGAGTGCGTGGCGGCAGCAGCAGCAGCAGCAACAGCAGCAGCGGTGACAGGGGCGTCACCGTCCCCACCGTCCCCGGTCCCCGCGGCGGGGCGGCAGGCGCGGGACGTGGCCCTGCTGTACGAGGCGCTGCTGGCTCAGCTCTGGGCGGTGGTGGGCGAAGCGGTGCCGGCCGGCCGCCCTTACCCACCCCTGCGTTTGGTGGTGCGGGTGCTGGAGCAGGAGGAGGCGGCCGACCGCCGGCACCCGCCGGGCACCCCGGGGCGCCCGCGCGCCCTGCGGCGCCGCTGGCAGGAGGCCGTGGGGCGAGCGGCGGGCGAGCGCTTGGCGCAAGTGGCACCGGCCGCCGGGCTGGGCGCGAGGCTGGCGGCGTTGGCCGGCCGGCTGGTGGCCGACCTGGGGGCCGTGCGGTGCCACGTGGCCCCCGCCTACCCCGCCGAGTACGGCGCCTTCGGGGTCTACGCCCGCGGGTACCACCGGGCGCTGGCGCAGCAGCTGGGAGCCCTGGCGCAGCGGCCCCTGGCCGTGCCCGACCTCTACCTGCTGCTCGACTGGCACAGCAACGCCTACCCCAGGTGAGGCGCGCGGGATGCTGGTGGCACCCATGGGACCCCCGTGGTGCCCGTCCTCTTGGCACGCTGGGTGCCCACTGGCACCCGTGGGACCCCGTGGTGCCCGTCCCCTTGGCACACTGGGGACAAAGGGACAGGGAACATTGGGATGGGGCCATGGGGGATGCCGAGCACCCAGCTGGACCTCCTGGCTGCCGGGTCTGCAGCACCCATGGGTGCCTCCCACACCCAGTGGGATGAACCCCCCTCCAATGACCCCAGTACCCCCCATGGGACCCCACGGTTCTTGTCCCCTTGGCACACTAGGCACCTACTGGCACCCATGGGACCCCCTGGTGCCCATCCCCTCAGCATGCTGGGTGCCCACTGGCACCCATGGGACCTCATGGTGTGTGGCCCCTTGGCACACTGGGTGCCCACTGGCACCCGTGGGACCCCGTGGTGCCCATCCCCTTGGCACACCAGGCACCCACTGGCACCCATGGGACCCCGTGGTGCCCATCCCTTGGCACACCAAGCACCCACTGTCACCCGATGCCACCCATGGGACCCTATGGCACCTCTCCCCTTGACACATGGTCACCCGGTGCCACCCCTGGGACCCCTCAGCACCCATTCCCTTCACCCTCTGGGCACCCCCCGTCACCCATGCCCCCCACCCCACCCCACCGGGCACCCGATGCCACCCCCCTGTCCCTCTGCGCGCCCCCGGGGCTGTCCCCAGGGTGGTGGGTGGGTGACACCGGGTGCTGCGATGCCCCCCCGGGGGGGTGCTCTGAGGGCTCTGTGCCCGCAGGGAGGTGCTGGGGCACCCCGAAATCGGGGCCCTGCTGCAGGCACAGGCACTGGGACCCCTCCTGCCCCCCGAGACCCAACGGGGCCTCGAGAGGTCCTGCATCGCCGCCGTCAAGGTACGGCCCCGGTGGGGACGGGGTGGGCACTGGGGTGGCACTGGGGAAGGCACTGGTGGCACTGGGGTGGGCTCGTGAGGTGCACTGGGGTGGCACTGGGATGGGCATGGGGATGGAAATGGTTGGCACTGGGATCGGCACTGGGGTGGCACTGGGATGGGCATGGGGACAGACACAATGGACACTGGGGTGGCACTGGGACCAGTATGGGGACAGACACAATGGGCACTGGGGTGGCACTGGGATGGGCATGGGGACAGCCACAATGGGCAGTGGGGTGGCACTGGGACGGGCACTGGGATGGCACTGGGATGGGCATGGGGACAACCACAATGGGCAGTGGGGTGGCACTGGGATGGGCATGGGGACAACCACAATGGGCAGTGGGGTGGCACTGGGACGGGCACTGGGGTGGCACTGGGATGGGCATGGGGACAACCACGATGGGCACTGGGACGGCACCAATTTGGGCACTGGGACGTGCACCACAACAAGTCCCAAGGCCGGGGGCAGGCAGTGGCCCTGCGCCCCCCTGTCCCCGTGCCCGGTGTCCCCACGCGTCCCCGGTCCCCAGGCCAAGGTGGAGGTGGCGGTGGCGCAGGAGCTGCAGCTCAGCGAGGACACGTGGGCCGAGGAGGCTTCCAGCGATGACCTGCAGGAGGGACTGGCCACCCGTGTCACCGGGGTACGGCTCTGTCCCCTGTCCCCAACCCCTTGGGGACCTGGTGCCCTGCAGGGTGCCCCCCTCGCCCCCGAGGGGCTGCCTGGGTGTCCCACAAGGTGCCGGGGACACCAGGTCGTAGGGAGCACGGGGGACGTGGAGGGACATTGGGGTGGTGGCTGGCACCCTAGGGGACATTGGGGTGGTGGCTGGCACCCCAGGGGACACCGGGGTGGTGGCCACGTCCCCGTCCCCAGCGGTGTCCCCATGCCCACAGCTGCTGCGGGCGCACGTGGACCGAGCCCCCCAGATCACCCCCGAATTCGGCATGGAGATGGCCCACAGCCTGCTGGGCGTGCTGGTGGCCTTCCTGCACAGGTGGGCACGGGGACACGGGGTGGCATGGGACAGGCGTGGGGACAGGGGGAGGGGACATGGGGGGACAGCAGATGGGCACGGCGAGGTGAGGAACCGGGGACAGGTGCAGGGACGCGGGGCAGAGCTGGGGTGGGTGTGGGGGACACGTGGGGGACAGGGGGCACTGGATGAGCATGAGGTCCCCAGGGTCCCCAGGGTGCCACCGTGGGTGACTCCCGTGGGTGCCACAGTTTCCAGCGGAAGGTGGAGCGGTTCCTGGAGGCCCCCGGCGAAGCCACCCCCCCTGACGGTGCCACCGGCCGGGCCATCGCCCTGGTCAACTGCTGCCCCCCCTTCAGGTGAGGGCACCCCGGGCACTGGGTCCTTGGGGTCCTTGGGGTGCTGGGGGTCCCTGGTGGCTCCAGGGTGCTTGGGGGTCCCTGGGGGACTTGGGGTCCTTAGGGGTCCCTGGGGTGTTTGGGGTCCCAGGGGGATTTGGGGTCCTTGGGGTGCTTGGAGGTCCCTGGTGTCCCTAGAGTGCTGGGGGTCCTTTGGGTGCTGGAGGTCCCTGGTGTCTCCTGGGTGCTTGGGGGGGTCCCTGGTGTGCCCAGGGGTCTTTGGGGTGCTTGGGGGATTCTGGTTCCTGAGGTCCCTGGGGTGCTTGGGGTGCTGGGTGTCCCTGGGGAGCTTGAGGTCCTCAGGGTGCTGGGGGTCCTTTGGGTGCTAGGGGTCCCTGGTGTCCCTAGAGTGCTGGGGGTCCTTTGGGTGCTAGGGGTCCCTGGTGTCTCCAGGGTGCTTGGGGGGGTCCCTGGTGTGCCCAGGGTGCTGGGTGTCCCTGGGGAGCTTGAGGTCCCCAGGGTGCTTGGGGTCCTTTGGGTGCTGGAGGTCCCTGGTGTCCCCAGGGTGCTTGGTGTCCCCAGGGTGCTTGGGCTCCCCAGGGTGCTCGGGGATCCCTGGTGTCCCCGGTGTCCCCGGGGTGCCGGGGCACCCTTCAGCACCCACCGACTGCCCCGTGGCAGGGCCTTCGCCGAGCGCCTGGCACAGTTTGGGCACCCGGAGGGCGAGGAGCCGCGGCGCCAAGCCCACGCCACCCTGGACAAGGTGACACGGCTCTGCAACCACGTCCTCACCCAGCGCCTCTTCGAGGACCTCAAGGTGAGGCGGGGGTGGTGCCCCTGGGTGCCGGGCAGGGTGCCCACCCTTGGGTGCTGAGCTGGGGCGAAGCCCGTGGTGATGGCGCCCATCTGTTGGGTGCTGGGTTGAGGTGAAACGCATGGTGGTGGTGCCACCCTTGGGTGCTGGGTTGAGGTGAAACCCCTGGTGATGGCACCACCCTTGGGTGCTGAGTTGAGGTGAAGCCCCTGGTGGTGTTGCCACCATTGGGTGCTGAGCTGGGATGAAGCCCCTGGTGGTGGTGCCACCCTTGGGTGCTGGGTTGAGGTGAAACCCATGATGATGGTGCCACCCTTGGGTGCGTGGTTTGAAGTTAAACCCATGATGGTGGTGCCACCCTTGGGTGCTGAGCTAGGCTGAAACCCACGGTGGTGGTGCCACCGTTGGGTGCTGAGTTAAGGTGAAACCCATGGTGATGGTGCCACCGTTGGGTGCTGAGCTGAGGTGAAGCCCACGACGACGGCTCCACCCTTGGGTGCTGGGTTGAGGGGCGAGGCCGGGGTGTCACCCACTGGGTGCCTGCCCCTCGCCCAGCCCTACTTCAACAAGCTGATGAAGCGCAAGTGGCTGACGAGCTCGGACGCCTTCGACACCATCGTGATGCTCATCACCAGCTTCACCCAGAAGCTGCGCTCGCTGCGCCCCGAGCCCTACCAGGTGGGTGCCACCACCGGCGGCGGCGGGCTGGGTGCCGGCGGCACCCGTGGGTGCTGATCCCGTGCGTCGCAGGTGCTGGTGAGCGAGATGCACCGGCGGGTGCTCATCGAGTACGTGCGGCCGCTGCTGCAGGCGCGCCTGGTCTGCACCTCGGCCAAAATGCGCGCCCGCGTGGCCGCCCGCCTGGGCGACGAAGCCCGGCAGCTCCGCGAGCTCTTCGGCCGCTTGGTGAGCAACGGGACCCCCCCCTGACGCCCTCGTCCCGGCACCCACGGGTGGCGCCAACCCCAAAAAGCGGTGCTGAGACTGCTGTGCCGGCAGGATTCGGCCTCGCCCTGGTTGGATTCGGTGGTGCCGCGGCTGCGGGAGCTGCTGGTGCTGGAGGACACGGCGGCGCTGCAGATGGAGGTGGGCGTCCTGGTGCGCGACTTCCCCGATGTCCGGTGAGTGGTGGTCCCCAAGGGGAGGAGGGGGGGGCAGCGGTCCCCGGGAGGGGGTGGCACGGCCACGCTGGACACCCTGACCCCGTGGGGATGGAGCCTGGTGGCACTTGTGTCCCCATGGGGGTGGGAGCATGGTGGCATGCATGTCCCCATGGGGATGGGAGTGGGGTGGCACTTGTGTCCCCATGGGGATAGAAAAGGGTGGCACGTGTGTCCCCATGGGGATGGGAGTGGGGTGGCACGTGTGTCCCCATGGGATAGAAGAAGGGTGGCATGTGTGTCCCCATGGGGATGGGAACATGGTGGCACGTGTGTCCCTATGGGAAAGGGAGCGTGGTGGCATGTGTGTCCCCATGGGGTTGGGAGCGAGGTGGCACATGTGTCCCCATGGGGATGGGAGCACGGTGGCACATGCATCCCCATGGGATAGAAGAAGGGTGGCACTTGTGTCCCCATGGGATAGAAGAAGGGTGGCATGTGTGTCCCCATGGGGCTGGGAACATGGTGGCACGTGTGTCCCTATAGGAAAGGGAGCGAGGTGGCACATGTGTCCCTATGGGGATGGGAGCGAGGTGGCACATGTCCCCACAGGCACAGGAGCGAGGTGGCACGGCCAGGCAGGACGCCACCTCCCCGCAGGGACCGGGGCAGGACGTGGTGTCCCCACGGGTGGCAGGACGCCGCCTCTGTCCTTCCCGGCAGCCCCCGCCCGCTGCCGGTCCCTCCTGGCCGCCCGCCGCCGCCGCGTCCCGCGCCAAGTCCCCTCCCCGGCCCTGGGTCACCCTCGGCCACCCTCGGGGCTGGTGGCACGCGTGGGCTCTGCAGGACGAGGCCGGACACCCCCGGGCGCGGGGCCAAGCTCCGGCGCCTGGCGAGCTTTAAATAGCTCCAGTCAGGCCTTCAACTGGGACCAGTTAGAGCTGGGAAGAGGGCTGGCCCCAGAGCTGGCTGCACGCTCAGCCCGACACAGGGCGCACGCTCACCCCAAAGCGGGGTGCCCCCTGACCCTAAAACAAGGTGCAGTGATCACCCCAAATAGGGGCTACTCTCACCCCAAAGCTGGGTGCCCACTCTCCCCAATCTGGGTGCCCACTCACCCCAAGCTTGGTTCAGTGCTCGCCCCCAAATAGGGGGTATTCTCACCCCAAAGCTGGGTGCCCACTCACCCCAAAACAAGGTGCAGTGCTCACCCCAAATAGGGAGTATTCTCACCCCAAAGCTGGGTGCCTGCTCACCCCAATCTGGGTGCCCACTCACTCCAATCTGGGTGCCCACTCACCCCAATCTGGGTGCCCACTCACCCCAAAACAGGGTGCCCACTCACCCCAAGCTTGGTGCAGTGCTCACCCCAAATAGGGGGCATTCTCACCCCAAAGCTGGGTGCCCACTCGCCCCAAAACAGGGTGCCCGCTCACCCCACACCCATCCCGTGCTCCCCCCAAACCCCACACCCCCTTCTCACCACTCTCCCCTCGTTCCCGCAGGAGGAAGCACGTGGCGGCGGTGCTGGACGTGCGGGGGCTGCGGAGCCAGGCGGCGCGCCAGGAGATCCTCGGGGTGGTGAAGGACCTGGAGCAGGGCGAGGGCGAGCCGGGGCTGCCCCGGGAGCGCGCCTTCTTCTCCGAGCTGGCCGTGACGCGCGAGGCGCGCTGCCTCCCCTTCGACCTGCAGCGCCTGGCGCGCCTCTCCCGCCTCCGCCTGCGGCGCCCGCACCCCGAGCGCCCGGCCGAGGCGCGCCTGTGACCCCGCTGCGGGGCGCTGCGCCCCGAAACCGGGCGCGAGGCGGCGCGCCGCGGCTGGGCGCACGCTCACCCCGAAGCTGGGTGCAACGCTGTGCTCCGGAGATGGGTGCGCGCTCACCCCAGGCCTGGGTGCAAGGTTGCGCCCCAAAGCTGGATGCAACACTACACCCCAAAGCTGGGTGCATGCTCACCCCAAAGCTGGGAGCAATGCTGCATCCAAAGCTGGGTTCAGTGCTGGATGCAACACTACACCCCAAAACTGGGCGCATGCTCACCCCAAAGCTGGGTGCATGCTCACCCCGAATCTGGGTGCATGCTCACCCCAAAGCTGGGTGTAATGCTGCATCCAAAGCTGGGTGCAACGTTGCACCCCAAAGCTGGGAGCAATGCTGTGCCCCAGACCTGGGTGCAATCTTGCACCCCAAAGCTGGATGCAACACTACACCCCAAAGTTGGGTGTAATGCTGCATCCAAAGCTGGGTGCATGCTCACCCCAAAGCTGGGTGCAGTGCTGCACCCAAAACTGAGTGCAAGGTTGCACCCCAAAGCTGGATACAACACTACACCCCAAAGCTGGGTGCAACACTACACCCCAAAACTGGGTGCACACTCACCCCAAATCTGGGTGCCTCTCTGTACTGCCGAGCCGGCTGCATTGCTGCACCCCAAACCTGGCGGTGTTGCAGTGCCCTAAGGCCGGGTGAGCGCAGCACCCCAAAAAAACTGGGTGCACCCTAAGGCCGGGTGAGCGCCGCACCCCAAAACCGGGTGCGTTGCTGTGCAGGGCTCACTCTGGGCACTGCGGGACCCCTGTAGAAAAAGCCATAAAAGCTGTAATTTAAGGCCAGCCCCGGCTCTGCTCTCGCTCCGGGGTCCTCGCACGTGGCACAAGCGGGGACAGGGGACGCGGGGACCCCCACCCGTGGTGTACGGGGGGGGGGGGGCACCGCATGCACAGGGCTGGGGCCACGTGTGAGGCCGCGTCCCCGTGCGCCGCCGCCGCAGGGGTGGGGAGGAAGGAAGCGCCGCGTGTCCCTCGTGTCCCTCGTGTCCCTCGCCGGGAAGCCGGGAAGCCACCGCAAGGGCAGGGAGGGAGAAGGAGGAGGAGGAGGGGGGGGGGACACCGCTTCCCGGCACCGCGGCCTCGTCCTGCGGTGACGGGGACCCCAGTGTGGCTTGGGGACAACCCAAGGAGCGGTGGCCGAAGCCAGCGGGGTGGCTGGAAATGGATGGGGTGGGGGGAGGACGTGGGACACCGAGGGCTCGGGGTCACCTTGGCCTTGCTCCATCCAACCCCACCCTGACCTGGCGCTGGCGCCCGGATCCGGCGCCTCTTGGGGACACCCTGTCCCCCCCCCCGGCGGTGCCAAGGGGACGGCCACCTCTGCCCTCTGTCCCCCGCTGTCCCCTGAGCACCCAGCGCCGGCTCGTTGGGGCTCCGTGCCCTGCTTTGGGGGTGCCACCCACGGGGCCACCACCCCTGTCCCCTTCTTTGTGTGTGTCCCCCCCACCCCCTCGCCGGGTCCTGCGTGGCGCCGTGGCAAAAAATAGGCGAGTGCCGGATCCGGCCAGGAAGGAGCAAGGGCTAAAAATAAGCGGCCCCGGCAAGGCCCCGGTGGGAGCGGGGCCAGGGCCACCGTCCCGGTGCCGTGGGAAGGGGCCGGTGGCGGCGGGGACGGAAGCGGCAGCGCCGGGGCTGCGGGAAGGGCAGGGGGGGACCGGGGGGAGCGGGGATAAAGGGGGGTGGCACGGGGAAAAAGGGGGTGGCACGGGGATAAAGGGGGTGGCATGGGGTGGCGTGGGGGTGGCACGGGGTGGCGTGGCGAGGGGACGGGGGTGGCACCGAGTGGGGGCACAAGAAGTGAGGGATGGGGGGTGGGGGGCACGGGGGTGCCACCATGGGGGGGCAGGGATGTGGCGTTTTGGGGACACGTGGGGATGGGGGTGTCACCATATGGGGACAGGGATGTCACCACGTGGGGACACATGGGGACAGGGATGTCACCATATGGGGGCAGGGATGTGGCGTTCTGGGGACACGTGGGGCTGGGGGTGTCACAGTATGGGGACAGGGATGTCACTGTGCCTGGACACATGGGGACAGGGATGGCACCATGTGGGGACACACAGGGATGGGGATGTCACCGTATGGGGACAGGGATGTCACTGTGCCTAAATACATGGGGACAGGGATGGCACCATGTGGGGACACATGGGGATGGGGATGTCACCATGCAGGGACACATGGGGACAAGGATGTCACCATGCCCAAACACAAGAGGACAGGGATGTCACCATGTGGGGACAAAGATGTGACTTTGTGGGGACACACAGGGCTGGGGATGTCACCGTATGGGGACCGGGATGTCACTGTGCCTGGACACATGGGGACAGGGATGTCACCACACAGGGCACAGGGATGTCACCATGCAGGGACACACAGGGACACGGATGTCACCATGTGGGGACAGGGCTGTGACCCCAAGGGGACCCTCGGTGCCGTCTCCTGCCTCCAGCAGCACCCCCCAGGGACAGAAGCGCTCGGCGGTGCCACAGCCCCCCCAGGTCCCCAAGGGGGGGGACGCGGCGCAGGGTGTGTCCCGCGTGTCCTGGCGTGTCCTGGCGTGTCCTGGCGTGTCCATGGCGTGTCCATGGCGTGTCCCTCGTGCCAGCCCAGCGTGAATCACCGCGCTCCTGACGTCAAGGCCGGGTGCGGAGGAAAGCGGCGGCAGGAAACCCCCGGGGGGGGGACACAGGGGGCAGCGGGGCCGGGGGGGGGGCGTAGGAAGGGGTAAGGGGGTACAGCAAAGGGTGGGGGTGCGGGGACGCCCACCAGCGGTGGGGTGGGGGCAGGGAGGGGCTGGCTGCTGCTCTTCGTCCCAAAGTGGGCAGGGAGCCCCCCCCCAAATTGGGCAGGAGCCCCCCAAACTGGGCAGGAGCCCCCCAAACTGGGCGGGACCATCCCAAACTGGGCACTGGCTGCATCCGGACTGGGCAGGGACCCCTAAAACTGGGCAGGGACCCCTAAAACTGGGCAAGAGGCCCCTGGACTGGGCAGGACCCCTCCCCAGACTGGGCATTGGTGCCCCCCAAACTGGGCAGAACCCCTCCAAACTGGGCAGGGACCCCTGAAACTGGGCAGGAGCCTCTCAAACTGGGAATTGACCCCCTCTAAACTGGGCAGGGACCCCTGAAACTGGGCAGGAGCCTCCCAAACTGGGCATTGACCCCCTCCAAACTGGGCAGGGACCTCCCAAACTGGTCAGGAGCCCCCCAGACTGGGCAGAACTCCCCAAACTGGGCATTGACTCCCTCTAAAATGGGCAGGACCCCCCCAAACTGGGCATTGGCCCCCTCCAAACTGGGCAGAGCCCCCCCAGACTGGGCATTGACCTTCTCCAAACTGGGCAGGACCCCCCCAGACTGGGCATTGGCCGCCTCCAAACTGGGCAGAGCCCCCCTAAACTGGGCATTGGCCCCCTCCAAACTGGGACTCGCCCCCCCCATACTGGGCAGACGCCCCCAGCCTCTTGGCACCGTCGCCCCCTGGCGGCCGCTCGTGGGGCTGCAGGCGCAGAGCGGCCCCATGGAGCCTGTCCCGGGTCCCAGTGTCCCCATTAACCCCATTAACCCCATTAATCCCCGTCCCCCTGCCCCCAGGAACTCCCTCTCCCCCTGGATCCCTGTCCTCTGGTCCCATTGGCCCTATATCTCCACTGACCCTGTCCCCATGCCCTATAGTTCCCATATCTCCAGTATCTCCCTGTCCCCCAGATCCCATTGTCCCTATCGACCCCTGTCCTCATGGACCACCCGCCCTACAGCCTTTCTGTCCACTGGTCCCATTAATCCCTGTCCTTAATGGTCTCAGAAACTCCCTCGTCTCCCTGTCCCCATGGACTCCCTGCCCTATAACCTCCACATCCCCTTATCCCTGTGTCCCCTTTGCCATATAGCCTCCAGAAACTCCCTATCCCCAGGTCCCGTTGTCCCTATGTCCCCCTTATCCCTGTCCCCAATTCCCATTGTTCTTATATAAAAACATGGGACAGAAACCCCCTGCCCTAAAGCCACCACGTCCCCAGAAGCTCCCTGTCCCCAGGTCCCCTTGTCCCTATGTCCCCACTGATCCCTGTCCCTAATTCCCATTGTTCTTATATAAAAATATAGGATATCAACCCCCCTTCCTATAGATTCCGTGTCCCTTATGTCTCCAACTATCCCTGTCCCCTTGTTTTTATGGTCCCATGGATCTCCAGCCCCATGAACCCCCGACCTACAGCCTCTACACCCCCAGATCCCATTGTTTTTATATAAAAAGATGGGATCTAAACCCCACAGATCTCCAGCCCCATGAACCCTATAGCCTCCGTGTCCCCAGATCCCATCATTTTTTTAATAAAATTTTTAATAAAAATATGGGATCTAAACCCCACTAACCCCTAGCCCTACAGACTCCATCCCACAACCTCCATGTCCCCAGATCCCATTGGATTTTTAATAAAAATATGGGATCTAAACCCCACAGATCTCCAGCCCCATAAACCCCATCCTATAGCCTCCAAGTTCCCAGATCCCATTGGTTTTATATAAAAATATGGGATCTAAACCCCACACATCTCCAGCCCCATAAACCCTGTCCTATAGCCTCCGTGTCCCCATTTTTTTTTTTTTTTTAAATAAAAATCCCTTTGGTTTTTTAATAAGAAATCCCAAAATCCCATTTTTTTATAATAAAAATATGGGATCTAAACCCCACTGATCCCTAGCCCCACAGACTCCCTAAAAATTCCTTGTCCCACCTCCCCCTGCCCTACACCTCCTTGCACCCATCCCCTCCCCATTTGCCCCAGGACCCCAGTTCCCCTGTAGGATCTCCCCTGGGGGGTCGGGGGGGTCTAAGGTGACCCCTCACCCTTCCCACCCCACAACTCAGAGACCCCAAAACCCCCCCAGAAAAGAAAAAAAAAAAGGAAGAATCAGGGCCGATCCGAAGCTGCTTTATTGGCCACGTTGCGGATGGGGCGAGCGCGGACAACGAAGGGGGGGGGGGCGCAGAGGGGTAAAGGGTTGGGGAGGGGGGGGGGCGCGGAGGGGACCGAGCCCGTAACAGAGTCACAAAATACAGCACAGGCAATAATAATAATAATAATAAAAAATTAAACATCTCCCGGAGAGGGGGGGGGAGGGAGGCAGCCCCTTTTTTCCCCACCCACCCCCCCCGCAACAAAAATATATATATATATAATATTGAGAGAACAGAGTCAACGCTGGCGAAGCTTGGTCACTGAGAAGGGGACGGCGCAGGGCAGGGGACACCGGGGCCACCAAGGTGGGGGGGGTGGCCCCGTGGGGAGGGGGACAGAGCCGTTCACAGTGAGGCAGGGGTCGGAATGGGGGGGGGGACAAGCAGGGTGGGAGCACCCCCCGGTGCCAGCTGGGCGCTGGAGGTGCCACCTGGAGCCCCAGCATCAGCGGTGGAGCCAAAACCGTGGGCACCCAAGGGTGGGGACGCCGCAAGGAGACCCCCCCCCCCCCGTGGTAACGGGGATGGGGCAGGGGGAGCTCCGGGGGGGGGGGGGGGACGGAGACGGCGCATGAGCCCCCTAGGGTGGCGGGGACGGGGCACGGCCACCTGAGAGGTGCCAGGGGGGCACCCAAGGGTGGTGGAGGCGCGGCAGGGTCACCGCCGGGGTGACAGAAGGGACACCAAGGTGACAAAAAAGACGCCGCGGGGTTCTCAGAGAGGGCATCTCGGGGCCAAGGAGATGCTGAATGAACCCCCCCCACCCCCCCTAAGGGATGGGGTCACCTCCAGGGTGACAGAGGGACCTTCCAGGGCAGTGGCGACGGGGCACGGACGTCCCCAAAAAAGCGAGGGAGGCGCAAAGTGACACCCCCCCTACCCCCCCACCGGGCACGCACACCTTGAAGGTGACAAAAATGCCACCGGGACCTTCCCGGGGTGGTGGCGAGGGGGCACGGACCCCTCCAAAAAATAATAAAAATAAAAAATAATAATAAAAAAAAGTCAACGGAGGTGCTCGGTGACACCCCAGGGGACGGTGGCGATGGGACAGAGACACCTTGAAGGTGATGGAGGCACCCAAGGGACCCCCCCAGGGTGGGGGGTGACGGGGCACGGACACCCCCAAAGTGCTGGAGGCGCTGCGTGAAGCCCCCACGGGACAGCGGGGACATCTCCAAGGTGGCAGAGGTGCCACAGGGACCCCCCCGGGGTGGTGGCAGTGGGGACATGGGCACCCCCAGAGCGCTGGAGGTGCTGCGCGAAGCCACCCCCATGTGAAGGGGATGGGGCACGGGCGGTGGGGACACCGCAGGACCCAAAAAAAGTCAGGGTGAGGGGGCACCGCCACCCCAAAAAAGAATAAAAAATGGGCTCAACCACATCCAAAAAGGGAAAAAAAATAAAAGAAGGGCTAAACCCCAAAACCACCAAAAATTAAAAAAAAAAAAAAGGAGAAAAAGGAAAAAAGAAAAAAATGAAAAAAAGGAAAAAAGAAAAAAAGAAAAAAAGAAAAAAAGAAAAAAATGAAAGAAAAATGAAAAAAGAAAGAAAAAAAATGAAAGAAAAAAGGAAAAAAATGAAAGAAAAAAGGAAAAAATGAAAAAAAATGAAAAAAGAAAAAAGAAAAAAAGGAAAAAAAATGAAAGAAAAAAAGGAAAAAAAGAAAAAAGAAAAAGGAAAAAAAGGAAAAAAATGAAAAAGAAAAAAATGAAAAACAAAAGAAAAAAAAGAAAAAATTTAAAAAAAAAAGAAAAAAAAGAAAAAAAGAAGAAAAAAATGAAAAAAACACCACCTGGGGTGCGCGTGGGGAGGGGAGGTGCCCGATTACATTTGTGGGGGTTTTCTATTTATTTTTTTTTTTTGGGGGGGGCCCCGTTCACAACGCGAGGAGCGAGGGAGAATTCAAGGAGTCCGAGGACTGGTCGCTGCTGCTGCTCCGCTGATGCGAGGCTCCGCAGGTGGCTCCCTCTGG
Organism: Aythya marila; assembly: GCF_965140915.1. Classification (NCBI taxonomy): domain Eukaryota; kingdom Metazoa; phylum Chordata; class Aves; order Anseriformes; family Anatidae; genus Aythya; species Aythya marila. The sequence goes on along the minus strand of NC_139072.1, from coordinate 202,898 downwards.
GTAGGTGAACACAAACGAAGACGTATAGGAGGGGTTAGGTGGCACCGGGGGGGGGGCCCCCGGCGCGAAGCAGCAGCTGGGGAAGGGGCCCTGGGGACCCGGCTGGAACGGGAAGGCGACGGGCCCCGGCGGCTCCTCTTTGCCCAGGGTGCTCACCTCGGCGGGGCCGGCACCCAAGGGTCCGGCGTCCTCGAAGGGGAGCTTGCAGGCGGGCGCGTGGGCCACCAGGACGAACTCCAGGCGCTCCTTCTCCTTCTGCAGCTCGGCGATCTCCGACTCCAGCTCGGCTTTCTCCTCCTCCAGCTGGTCGGTCTCCTGGGGGGGGGGACAAGGGAGAGGGTGAGGGACAAGCAGGGACACCAAGGGACACCAAGGGACGCCGAGGGACGCCGGTGGCACCGCCGCGGTGGCATCGGAGCTCTCCCCGCTGCTGTTTTGGGGATGGAGGTGGCACCTCCAGCATCACCCCCCTGGGGTGTGCGGCCCCCTCCAATGTCCCCCCCCGATCCTGGGGACAGCGCTGTCCCCTCTGCGATGTCCCCCTCATGTCCTTCTCTGATGTCCCCAACTCCTGGGGACACTGTTGTCCCCCTCCGATGTCCCCTCGCTTCTAGGGACGATGCTGTCCCCTCCCTGATGTCCCCTTCACACCTTTCACAGGGGTGTCCCCAGCTCCTGGGGACAGCATTGTCCCCCTCCGATGTCCCCCTCGTGTCCTTCTCCGATGTCCCCAACTCCTGGGGACAGCACTGTCCCCCTCATGTCCCTCACTGATGTCCCCCAGCTCCTGGGGACAGCCTCGTCCCCTCCCTGATGTCCCCTTCACACCTTTCACAGCGGTGTCCCCAGCTCCTGGGGACAGAGTTGTCCCCTTCCTTTGTCCCCATCAGCTCTCCCTGGTGTCCCCTGCTCCTGGGGACAGCGCTGTCCTCCTCCAGTGTCCCTCTGCCATCTCTCCCTGGTGTCCCCAAGTCCTGGGGACAGCACTGTCCCCCTCTAATGTCCCCCCTCTCATGGGGACAGGGGCCACCTCCTCCTCCAGCACCCTCAGCCACCCACTTGTCCCTCATCTTGGGGACAGCCTTGTCCCCCTCCAGTACCTCCGGGTGCCACCCTCCTGCGTCCCCTGCTCTTGAGGACATCTTTGTCCCCTGCTCCTGGGGATGGCACTGTCCCCGTGCCACCTCCCCCATCGATGTCCCCAGCTGCTGGGGGTGGCAGCACTCCCCTTCAATGTCCCTGGGTCGGTGTCTCCTGCTTTTGGGGACACTGTCACCCCCTCCCCGGGCATCTCAAGTATCACATCTCCCCTCTGATGTCCCCTTTTGGGGTCACTGTCCCCCTCCTCCAGGTGTCCCCAGCTCCTGGGATCACCACTGTCCCCTCTGCCATTCCCAGGTCCCCTTTTCTGATGTCCCCAATTGTTGGGGACACATTGTCCCCCCTCCAACATCCTTGGACATCCATCTGTCCCCTACTCCTGGGGACAGTGCCACCTCCCTCCTGTGTCCCTGTAGGACACCTGCACCTGGAAGGACCGATGTCCCCAACCCCTGGGGACAGTGCCACCCCCCTCGATGTGCCCAGCTCCCAGGGACATCATCGGCCCCTGGTGGCGTCCCCCAGCCTTGGGGACACCACTGTCCCCAACCAACATCCCCAGCTCCCTGGGACACGCACCCGTAGGTGTCCATCTGTCCCTCCAACAGGGACCGGGGACGTCATTGTCCCCATGTCCTGAGGACATCTTGTCCCCATCTGGTGCCCACAGCCCCATAAATGTCCCCGTGATGTCCCCAGCATCATGACACCGTTGTCACCATCGAGCATCCCCAGCACCTGCACTCCTACAAGTCCCTGTCACCCTCTCCAGCGTGCCTTGGGGACATCGGTGTCCCCTCCCAGCATCCTGAGGACATCACTGTCCCCACGGGACATCCTCAGCATCCACAAATTTTGGCATGGCTCTGTCCCCATATAGTGTCCCCAGACCCCTCAGCATCGAGTCCCCTGAGATGTCCCCAGATATTGGGGACACCTCTGTCCCTACTGCCACCATCAGCTCTGTCCCCAGGCCCAACAACTTTCACCATCAAGTCCCCCTGAGATGTCCCCAGCTGTTGGGGACACCACTGTCTCCACTGCCACCATCAACTCTGTCCCCACATAACGTCCCCAGACCCCTCATCTTTCACCATCAAGCCCCTCTGAGATGTCCCCAGCTGTTGGGAACACCACTGCCACCAGTAGCTCTGTGTCCCCAGCTGTCAGGGACACCGCTGTCCCCATATAACATCCCCAGGCCCCTCATCCTTCAGCATCGAGTCCCCTGAGATGTCCCCAGCTGTTGGGGACACCTCTGTCCCTACTGCCACCATCAGCAACGTGTCCCCAGGCCCTTCACCCTTCAGCATCAAGTCCCCCGAGATGTCCCCAGATATTGGGGACACCGCTGTCTCCACTGCCACCATCAACTCTGTCCCCATATAACATCCCGAGGTCCCTCACCCTTCAGCATCGAGTCCCTCTGAGATGTCCCCAGGTGTCAGGGACACCGCTGTCCCCATATAACATCCCCAGGTCCCTCACCCTCCAGCATTGAGTCCCCCTGAGATGTCCCCAGATATTGGGGACACCACTGTCCCCACTGCCACCACCAGCTCTGTCCCCAGGTCCCTCACCCTTCACCATCACGTCCCCCTGCGATGTCCCCAGCTGTCGGGGACACCTCCGCCGCCGCCACCACCCCACCCTGGTGGCCATGCCCACCCTTTTTGGACACCCCCAACCTCGGGGGACCCCGATGTCCCCTCGTGTCCCTCTCGTGCCACTCACCGCCTGCAGCCGGTCCGTCAGCTCCCGGCGCCGGTTGCGGCACTTGGCGGCCGCCAGTTTGTTCCTCTCCCTCCTCACGCGGCGCTTCTCCTCCTCCTCCGGGGTCAACTGCGAGGGGACAGGGCCATCAGCGAGGTGCCACCACCGTGTCACCCCCCCATCATCCATCCCACCACCCCTGAGCCCCCCCAAGGGTTGGGGACCTTTTTGGGGACTCACCGTTTCCTCGCGGCTCCGCCGGGGCCGGGCGCGAGCGGGACGCGCCGGGGGGGCTGAAGGGAAGCCCCCCATGCCCGGTGCGGAGTAGCTGGGTCCCGGCAGGTCATAAGGGTCCACGGGGGCGGTGGGGGGGGGAGGATGAGCCATGGGCCCCCCCGGGGGCTGCGACTGGGCCACCGAGGAGATGAGGGTGGGCTGCACCAGCCACTGCAGGTCCTGGCTCGTGGTGATGGCCGTCACCGTGGGCACGAAGGAGCCGGGCATGTCCCCCAGGCCGCTGCACTCCTGCGGAGAAGAGAACAGTCAGGGTGCTGCAGAAACACCCCCGGAGCACCCATGGGTGCCCACCCCCTTCCCCTGTTTCTGCAGGACATCAGCAGGTGGGAGCAAGGCTCGTGGCGATGCGTGCCACCTCGCCGGCACTAGTGCGTGCCTCGTGCACCCTGCTGGCACCAACGTGCAAGACCTTGCACCCCAGCACCCATGCACAGACACACAGACCCCTTGAAATGTGCATGTTGGTGCAAGGGATGTTGTGCACAAGTCCCTCGTGCACGGAGCCTCCAGCACCCATGCACTGAGCTCTCATCCTGCTGGCACCAATGTGCAAGACATTGCGCCCTAGCACCCATGCAAAGACACCTTGCAATGTGCTCGACCTCCCTTGCACCAATGTGCACAAGTCCCTTGTGCACGGAGCCTCCAGCACCCATGCACAGAGACCTCGCTCCTCTGGCACCAACGTGCAAGACCTTGCACCCCAGCACCTGTGCAGTGAGACCTTGCAACGTGTGCACAACATCCCTTGCACTAATGTACAAGTCCCTTGTGCACAGAGCCTCCAGCACCCGTGCACAGAGACCTCGCTCCTCTGGCACCAACGTGCAAGATCTTGTGACCCAGCACCATGCACAGACACCTTGCAATGTGCACATTGGTGCAAGGGATGTCGTGCACAAATCCCCTGTGCATGGAGCCTCCAGCACCAATGCACTGTGCTCTCATCCTGCTGGCACCAATGTGCAAGACCTTGCGCCCCAGCACCCATGCAAAGACACCTTGCAATGTGCTCGACCTCCCTTGCACCAACGTGCACAAGTCCCTTGTGCACGGAGCCTCCAGCACCCACGCACAGAAACCTCACTCCTCTGGCATCAACAGTGCAAGACCTTGCAGCCTAGCACCCATGCAGAGACCTTGCAATGTGCTTGACCTCCCTTGCACCAATGTGCACAAGTCCCTTGTGCACAGAGCCTCCAGCACCCGTGTACGGAGACCTCACTGCTCTGGCACCAACATGCAAGATCTTGCGCCCCAGCACCACGCACAGACACCTTGCAACATGCACATTGGTGCAAGGGATGTTGTGCACAAGTCCCTTGTGCACGGAGCCTCCAGCACCCATGCACGGAGACCTTGCAATGCACTGCCCCCCCACCCCCCCAAATTGCACTGGGGGGGGGGAACAACCATGTGCCTGCTGCACCCCAGTTGCACAAGGAAATTGGGGGGGGGCAAATTGTGAATTGTGCACTGTGTTCCCCCCCCCATACACACATTGCATTGAGACAAATAAATTTTGGGGTTGCAGCACTCCCTCAACACCCCCAAAGGGTTAAACTCCTATGGGGGGGGGGCAGCACTCCCCCCAAAACCACCAAGGGGTAATTTTTTTTTTTGGGGGGGGGGGGGGGGCACACACACCCCAAACACCCTTAAGGGTTAATTTTTTGGAATGGGGGGCTTATTTATTTTTTTGGGGGGGTTCCCCCTACACTCAAAGCTTAGTGTAGGTTTTATTTTTTTTTTGGGGGGGGGGTGTTTAACTCCCTCAAGGGTTAAATTTACTTTGGGGGGGGTGCAATGTTCCCCCACCCCCAGGCCTTAAATATTTTGGGGACACTCCCTGAAGGGTTAATTTTTTTTTTTTTGGGGGGGGTGCAATACTCCCCAAATCCTTAAATATTTTGGGGGCGCTCTCCCAAGGGTTAAATTTATTTTGAGGGGGGGGGGTGGGGGTGCAATGCTCCCCCACCCCCACCCCTTAAATATTTTGGGTGCATTACCCCAAGGGTTAATTTTTTTTTTGGGGGGGGGGGGGGGGGTGCAATACTCCCCAAATCCTTAATGATTTTGGGGGCGCCCTCCTAAGGGTTAAATTTATTTTTTGGGGGGGGGGGTGTGCAACGCTCCCCAAAACCTTACGCATTTTGAGGGCTCTCCCCAAACATTAAATTCCGGGGGCCGCTCCCCAACCCTGAACCCCGCCCCCCCACCCAAATAAAAACAACCCCAAAGCACCCAGCTGGGAAGGAGGGGGGGGGGGGGGGAGGAGGAGGAGGGGGTGGGCGTGGCCAGGGGGGGTGGGCGGGGCCATCCGCCCGTCTCCTAGCAACGGGAGGGGGTGTGGGGGGGGGGGCGCCGCGTTCCAAAATAACCCGGCGCGCGCGCGCGCTCTCCCCGCGCCGCGTCATCACGGAGGGTTCCAGCGCGTCACGCGTTTACGCACGACCCCGCCCCCCCCCCCCGGCTCCGCCGCCGCCGCCGCCGCCCCCCGGGCTCTCGCTCTCACCTGCGCGGCCGCCGCCGCCGCCGGGCTACCGAAGGAGTCCACCGAGGAAAGGTACTGAGACTCCGCCGAGGGCGAGGAGCTGCACCGGGAGCCCGAGTCGTAGTCACCGGGGAACCCCTGGTACATGGCCCCGGGGGCGCGGGGGCCGCGCCGCCACGCCAAGGCTGCGCCCGGGCCGGGGGAAGGGTCAAGCCACCGGCATCGCCGCCGGGTCCCGCTGCTGGAGCCGCCTCGCCGGGCCGAGGGGCCGGTAAGGTCCGCGCTGCCGCCGTGCAAAGTCCCGGTTCGCCGCCCCGGAGCTCGAGCACCCCGCCGGGGCGAGCCGCCGCCGCCGCCGTTCCGGGCTCCGGTACGAGCCCCGCTCCGCCGTTAAACCCCGCGAGGCGCCGTCCCGGTTGCCGTTCTCAAGCCCCGCTGCATCCGTGCCGGTGCTGCAAAGTCCCGGTTCGCCGCTGCCGGTCCCGGTCCGGGCTCCGCTCCGCTCCTCCGCCGCTCAATCCCGTTGGAGCCCGTCCCCAAGCTCCTCTCCGGCGGCTCCGAGTCCCGGTACCGCTGCTACGAGCCCCCGTGCATCCGTGCCAGGCGCCGGTCCGGCGGTGCTAAGTCCCCGCTCGCGGTTCGGTTCCCCGGTGTCCTCCGCACGTTCTTTATGAATGAACCGCTCTCCGCCGCGCGGCCGCTTTATACGGCGGCGCCCCGCCCCCTTGCTGACGTCACGGCCGCCGCCGCGGACCCCCCGAGCCCCCCTCGGAGCCCCTCCGGTGCCGGTGCCGGTGCCGCCGCCGCTTCTGCGGCCCCGCCGCTGCCGCCGCCGTTAAGAGGCGCCGAGGAGGAGGGCGGGGAGCGGGGGGCATCCCTCGCCCCGCCCCGCCGGAGTTCCTGTGACGCAATTAGCCATATATGGGCTTCTCTCGGAGTGTTTGTTTGGTATCCTAGCAATGACGTCACAGGGAATCCCTTCGCCGCCGCCGCCGCCGCCGCCGCCGCGGCAATGCGCGTATTAATAGAAACGGGAGCCGCGCTTCTAGAAACGGCCCGAACCGTCCGGGACCACGGCCCCGCACCCCCCGGTAACCCACCCTTACCCCCCCGGTGCCCCCCTCCCCATTAACACCCCCCCCCCCCGGTACCACCTCCCCATCCCCCGGTAACCCCCTCCCGGCGATCCCCTCCCCCCCCCCCACCGACCCTTTCCCGTGCCCCCCTCCCTTGCTGACCCCCCCCCCGCAAACCCGGTGACCCCCCCCACACCCCCCCACCCCCGGTGCTCCGCCCCCCCCCCCCCCCGTGACGTCCTCCCGTAGCCCCGCCCCCAAGCCGGGAATTCCCCCCCCAGCCCCGCCACGCACGTGCCCAGAGCACCGGCCCGGGGGGGGGTGTTCCCGTTCCCCGCCCCCGTTACCGGGGACACCCCCTCCCCCTCCCCACCCCCCCGTTACCGAGACGTTACCGGGAGCGGGCTGCAGAGCTCCGGGGTGCTCCTGGGACCGGGGGGATCGGACCCCCCCGCCTCCCATCGGGGTGCTACCGGGACCGGGCTGCAGAGCACCGGGACGTGCCGGGACCGGGACACCGGGAACCCCCTGTAAGTGATACCGAGACCCGGCGGTGATTCACCGGGGGGGTGGGGGGGGGCTGGTCCCGGTACCGCGGCAACTCTATTTGCCCCCCCCGAGGTGTTACCGGGACCTGGCTGCAGACCACCGGGTGCTCTCGGTACCGGGACAATAGGGAGAGCTCCCGACGGGGCGCAACCGGGACCGGGCTGCAAAGCCCCCGGGGTTTTTTTTTGGGGCGGAGGGCACCGGAGGTTCCCAGTATGGGGGTGTCGGGAGCCAGACTCTTGGGGGATGATCCCGGGGAGCCGGGAAGGGGGAGGCAGATCCCGGAGGATGACCGGGACACGGGGTGCATCCCCCCCTCCCGGGACAGGATCTCCCGGGGATTAACCGGCTGCCGCCCCCGCCGTGCCCATCCCGGGCTCGGGGGCCACCCCAGGGCTCCCGACCGGTGGCTCGGTCCCGGGTGACACGGCTGGGGGCTCTGATGTCACCCGTGGGAGCCCGCGCCCGGCGCTGAGTCACGGCGGGGCCATCCCGCGCCCGGCCGGCCCGCGGGGCCGTTCCCACGCCTTCCCATTCATTCATTCATTCATTCATTCATTCATTCATTCATTCATTCATTCACTCCCTGCCCCCGGGGTGCCCCCAGCCCCACTGCTCCTGGCTCCGGCCGTCCCCGCTGCTGGGGCTCCCCGGTGCTCCCGGTACCGGCTGCTCCCTGTCCCGGTGCCTTCAGGCCCGGTTGCCCCCGGCTGTCCTGGCCCCGGTGACTCCGTGCTGGTGCCTGCAGAGCCGGTGGCCCCCTCTGCACGGTCCTAGTGGCTCTGGTCACCTTGTCCCCAGCCCTCCTAGCCCCCGGTGCACCCGATCCCGGTGCCGGCAGGGCTGCTTGTCCCGGGCTGTCCCGGTTGTCCCGGGCTGTCCCGGTCCCGGTGCCTGCAGGTCCGATTGTTCCGGACTTTCCTGGTCCCAGTGCCTGCTGTCCCGGTCCCCCCGGGCTGTCCCAGTTTCCCCGGGCTGTCCCGGTGCCCACAGGCCCGGTCCCCGTGGAGCCATCCCGGTCCCAGTAGGCCCAGTTCCCCCGGGCTGTCCCAGTCCCGGGGCTGCAGGCCCGGTTCTCCCAGGCTGTCCTGGTCCCGGTGCCACTATCCCGGTCCTGGTTATCCCGGTCCCGGTTGTCCTGGTTCCCCCAGGCTGTCCCGGTGCCGCTATCCCGGTCCTGGTTGTCCCTGTCCCGTTGGGCCCTGTCCTGGTTGTCCCGGTCCCGGTTGGCCCGGTTCCCCCAGGCTGTCCCAGTATCCCGGTCCCAGTATCCCGGTCCCGGTTGTCCCGGTCCTGGTATCCCAGTCCCGGTTGTCCCGGTTTCCCCGGGCTGTCCCGGTCCCAGTATCCCGGTCCTGGTTGTCCCGGTTCCCCCGGGCTGTCCTGGTCCCGGTATCCCAGTCCCAGTTGTCCCAGTCCCGGTGGGCCCTGTCCCAGTTGTCCCGGTCCCGGTGGGCCCAGCCCCCCCGGGCTGTCCCGGGCTGTCCCGGTGGGCCCTGTCCCGGTGTGCCCGGCCCCCCCAGGCTGTCCCGGTGCCCGTAGGCCCGGTCCCCCCCGGGCTGTCCCGGTGCCGGTGCCCCGGCCGGGCCCCACGTGCTGCCGCCGCCGCCGGAGTAAACACAGCGCGTGTCGCCATGGCGACGGCGTTCCATGCCCCTGACGTCACCACGTCCGGCGTCCTTTGTTTACGTCGCGCGGCAACCGCCGTGGCCCTGGCAACGGAGAGAGGGGCGGGGCGGGGCGGGGAGAAGGGGGCGGGGCTTGGCGACTTTGGGGGCGGGGCCTGCGCCGCGGTTTTCCCGCGCTCTGCGGGGCTAGGGACACGTGGGGGGGGGACACACGGGGGCGGGGGGGGGGGACACGCGTGGGAGGGGGGGCACGGGGGATTTGGGGACCCCACGGACACGTCCCCGCGTGTCCCCCCCGGCCGCTCACCCCCCCCGTGTCCCCCATTTTGCCCCCCCCATGTCCCCTCGTGGTGCCCTTGTGCCCCCCCCGTGTCCCCAAGGCCCCCCCCTGTGTCCCCAAGACGCCCCCCATGTCCCTAAGGTCTCCCCCATGTCCCCAAGACCCCCCCATGTCCATTTCCTCCCCCATGTCCCCCATTTTGTGTCCCCCCCCGTGTCCCCAAGACCCCCCCCGTGTCCCCAAGCCCCCCCCCAATGTCCCCACTGCCCCCCCCATGTCCCTAAGGTCCCCCCCCATGTCCCCAAAGACCCCCCACATCCCCCCCCCATGTCCCCAAGCCCCTCCCCATGTCCCCGCTGCCCCCCCCATGTCCATCCCCTCCCCTATGTCCCTCATTTTGTGCCCCCCCCATGTCCCCAATGCCCCCCCCGTGTCCCCACTGCCCCCCCCCATGTCCCCAAGGTGTCCCCCCCCCCATATTCCCCCCCCCCAAACGAGCCGCTTTGTCACAAGAGTTTTTATTAAAGTGTAAACCCCGCGCAGGGGGGGCCCCCGCCCCCCCCCCCGAGCGAACCCCCCCACGGAGGGGGGTTGGGGGGTGGGGGGGGAGCCCCCGGTCGTGTCCCCCCCCCCCCAGCAGGGTGACACCCCCGGGGAGGGGGGGGGTCACTGCGGCTTCGCTTTGGCACTTGGGAGCTTGGCCTGGATCCTGGGGACAGAGGGTGGCCGTGGGGGGGGGCACCCCAAAAATTGGGGGGGGGCACCCCAAAAATTGGGGAGGGGGCACCCCAAAAATTGGTGGGAACCCCAAAATTTGGGGAGGGGGAACCCCCAAAATTGGGGGGAGGCACCCCAAAGTTTGGGGAGGGGGTACCCCAAAAATTGGGGGGCAACCCAATTTTTTTTGGGGGGGGCACCCCAAAAATTGGGTAGGGGGTACCCCAAAAAATGGGGAGGGGGCACCCCAAAGTCTGGGGAGGGGGCACCCCAAAATTTGGTGGGGAACTCCAAAATTTGGGGAGGGGGCACCCCATTTTTGGGAAGGCACCCCAATTTTTTGGGGGGGCACCCCAAAAATTGGGGAGGGGGCACCCCAAAATTTTTAGAGGGGGCACCCCAAAAATTGGGGAGCACCCCAGAATTTGGGAATGGGGCACCCCAATTTTTTTTTGGGGGTGGGCACCCCACAATTTGGGTAGGGGGCACCCCAAAATTTGAGGGGGGGGCACCCCAAAAATTTTTTTTGGGGGGGGTCCCTCACCTGGCGCGGAGGTGACTCAGGTGGTTCCTCAGCAGGCTGCCGTACCGCTCGATTTGGGCCTTGGGGACAGTTGGGGACAATTTTTTTTTTAGGGTGGGGGGCAACTGGGGACGCCTTGGGGGCAGTTGGGGACTGGGGGGGGGCAATTGGGGACGTGGGGGGGGGGCAGAGGGATCCCCGATGCTCTCCACCCCCCGTGTGTGTCCCCAGTGCTCTCCGCACCCCTTGTCCCCAGTGTCCCCAATGTCCCCAAACCCGTGTCCCCCCCTCGTGTCCCCCCCCCCAAGGTGTCCCCAGCCCTGTGCCCCCCCCCCCGTGTCCCCCCCCCGTACCTGGTGGTGCCGGTAGAGCACGGGGAAGGTGAACGCGCAGATGACACCTGGGGGGGGGAGCGGCCACATCAGGGACCCCCCCTTGTCCCCATGTGTCCCCCCCGTGTCCCCTTGTGTCGCCCCCATGTCCCCATGTGTCCCCCATCCCCCCCGTCCCCATAATGTGCCCCCCCCGTGCTCCCAAACTGCTGTCCCTGTGTCCCCATCCCCGTGTCCCCACGTCCCCATCCCCATGTCCCCACCCCATGTCCCCATCCCATATCCCATCCCTGTGTCCCCATGTCCCCACCCCGTGTCCCCATCCCTTTGCCCCATTCCTGTCCACGTCCCCATGTCCCTGTGTCCCCATCCCATATCCCGTGTCCCCATCCCCATCCCTGTGTCCCCATGTCCCCACTCCACGTCCCCATGTCCCCATCCCATGTCCCCATCACCATCCCATATCCCATCCCCGTGTCCCCATCCCTGTCCCCATGTCCCCATCCCCATTCATGTGTCCCCATCCCCACGTCCCCACCCCATGTCCCCATCCCATATCCTGTCCCCGTGTCCCCATGTCCCCCCCATGTCCCCCCTGTGTCCCCATGTCCCCACCCCTGTCCCCATGTCCCCATCCCCATTCATGTGTCCCCATCCCCATGTCCCCATCCCCATGTCCCCATCCCATATCCCATCCCCATGTCCCCACCCCATATCCCGTCCCCATGTCCCCACCCCATGTCCCCATGTCCCCATGTCCCCGTGTCCCCCCCGTGCCGTACCCACTCCGAGCAGCGTCACCCCGTTGAAGACGGCCCCCACGTAGGTGAGCAGGTAGAAGAGGAAGGCGAACTGCGCCCGGAGCGCGCTGTCACCGCCCTGTCCCCAACCCCGTCCCCAACCCCGACCCCAACCCCGACCCCAACCCCACTGCCCCCCGTGACCCCAACATCCCCTATAGCCCCAATATTCCCCCATAACCCCAATATTCCCCTATAACCCCAATGTCCCCCCATATCCCTCCTGTCCCCTGTGACCCCAATGTCCCCTACAACCCCAATCTTCCCCTAAACCCCAATGTCCCCCCCCTAACCCCAATGTCCCCCCGTGACCCTAATATTCCCCTACAACCCCAATGTCCCCTACAACCCCAGTATTGCCCCCACAACCCCAATCTTCCCCTACAACCCCGCTGCCCCCCGTGCCCCCCTACCCCCCGTGACCCCGCTGTCCCCCCCGTGCCTCCCCGTGCCCCCCATGACCCCAATATTCCCCTACAACCCCAATGTCCCCCCATGACCCTAATATTCCCCTACAACCCCAATCTTCCCCTACAACCCCGCTGCCCCCCATGACCCTCCTACCCCCTATGACCCCCCTTAACCCTCCCCGTGCCCCCCCACTGCCCCCCATGACCCCAATCTTCCCCTACAACCCCAATCTTCCCCATAACCCGAACCTTCCCCTACAACCCCGCTGCCCCCCGTGACCCCACTGCCCCCCGTGCCCCCCCTACCCCCCGTGACCCCGCTGTCCCCCCCATGCCCCCCCGTGTCCCCCCCCGTGCCCCCCATGACCCCAATGTCCCCCCGTGACCCTAATATTCCCCTACAACCCCAATGTCCCCTACAACCCCAACCTTCCCCTACAACCCCGCTGCCCCCCGTGCCCCCCCTACCCCCCGTGACCCCACTGACCCCCCCGTGACCCCGCTGCCCCCCCCCGTGTCCCCCCCCTGTCACCTTGAGGGACTCGGGGATGCTGTGGACGAGGAAGAGGCGGGTGAGGGTGCGGGTGGCGGCGGCCAGGTGGCGGCCCAGGCGCCGGGCCCAGCGCTGCTGCTGCTCGGGGCTCAGCCCCACAGCGGCCCCATAGCCCCTGGGGACAAGGACGGCCACCCATGGGGTCACCCGGGGGGTGGGAGTAGGGACATAGGGACGGGCAGGGCCACCACAGGGTGTGGGGGGGAAGCAGGGGGTCAGGGATGGGGATGGGAGGGGACGTTGTGCGTTATGGGGTTGGGGATGCCAGGGGGTACCCCAATGTCATGGGGATGGGGACAGGAGGGAGACCCTGCCCCCTGGGGACAAGGACGGCCACCCATGGGGTCACCCGGGGGGTGGGAGTAGGGACATAGGGACGGGCAGGGCCACCCCGGGGTGTGGGGGGGTCGTGCAAGGGGATGTTGTGCGGTATGGGGTTGGGGATGCCAGGGGGTACCCAAATGTCATGGGGATGGGGACAGGAGGGGACATCCCATGTCATGGGGATGGGGACCCCAGGGGACACCCCAATGTCACAGGGATGGGGACAGGAGGGGACACCCCAATGTGATGGGGATGGGGACACCCCAATGCCATGGGGATGGGGATGCCAGGGGGTACCCAAATGTCATGGGGATGGGGACTCATGGGGATGGGGACCCCAGGGGACACCCCAATACCACAGGGATGGGGACAGGAGGGGACACCCCAATACCACAGGAATGGGGACCCCAGGGGACACCCCAATGTCACAGGGATGGGGACAGGAGGGGACACCCAATGTGATGGGGACACCCCAATGCCATAGGGATGGGGACAGGAGGGGACACCCCGTGTCATGGGGTTGGGGATCCCAGGGGGTACCCAAATGTCATGGGGATGGGGACTCATGGGGATGGGGACCCCAGGGGACACCCCAATGTCACAGGGGTGGGGACAGGAGGGGACATCCCATGTCATGGGGATGGGGACAAGAGGGGACACCCCAAATGTCATGGGGATGGGGATCCCAAGGGCCACCCCAATACCACAGGAATGGGGACCCCAGGGGACACCCCAATGCCATAGGGACGGGGATCCCAGGGGTCACCCCAAACCATGGGGATGGGGATCCCAGGGGCCACCCCAATGCCATAGGGACAGGGATCCCAAGGGCCACCCCAACCCACGGGGACACCCCAAAACACAGGGACGGGGATCCCAGGGGCCACCCCAAACCACGGGGCCACCCCAAACCACACGGACACCAATCCCGGGGGCCACCCCAACCCACGGGGACACCCCAAAACACAAGGATGGCAATCCCAAGGGCCACCCCAAACCACGAGGCCACCCCAACCCACGGGGCCACCGACCCCAGGGGCCACCCCAACCCACGGGGCCACCGATTCCCAAACCCCCCCCCAACCCCATAGGGCCGGGGACACCCCGGAGGATTTGGGGTGGGATTTCGGGGGGTGCCACTCACCGGGGGTGCTCGGGGGGGGCGCGGCGCAGCGCCCTTAGGGCCGCCTGGTGCAGGCGCAGGGGGAGGGTGACCCCCAGCACCGCCAGCGCCCCGTAGGCGCCCACGCTGACGGCGCTGAAGCGCGCCAAGCACCCAAGGGTGCCCAGCGTCCCCGCCAGCGCCAGCGCCGAGCGCCCCGGGGCGCGCCAGTACAGCAGCTCCCACACTGCGGGGATACTGGTGTGGGTGCCAGGGCCTCCCAGCGGGTCCCCCAGTGCTCCCAGTAGCCCCTCTGGGGCGACCCAGAGGCCCCAGAGTCTCCCCAGTAGCCCCTCCAGGTCGCCCCAGTGCTCCCAGTAGCCCCTCTGGGTCACCCCAGTGTCCCTAGAGTCTCCCCAGTAGCCACCCCAGGACACCCCAGTGCTCCCAGTAGCCCCTCCAGGTCACCCCAGTGCTCCCAGTAGCCCCTCTGGGTCACCCCAGAGTCCCCAGAGTCTCCCCAGTAGCCCCTCCAGGTCACCCCAGTGCCCCCTCTGATAGTCCCAGTGTCACCCCAGTGCTCCCAGTAGCCCCTCTGGGGCGCCCCAGAGTCCCTAGAGTCTCCCCAGTAGCCCCCCCCGGTCACCCCAGTGCTCCCAGTAGCCCTAGAGTCTCCCCAGAAGCCCCTCCAGGCCACCCCAGTGCCCCTCTAATGGTCGCAGTGTCCACCAGTGCTCCCAGCACTCCCCACTATTCCCTTCAGGTCACCCCAGTGCCCATCTAGAGGTCCCAATGCCCTGTCCAGTGCTCCCAGTATTCCCCTCAAGGCTCCCAGTGCCCCCCAGTATCCCCTTCAGATCACTCCAGTGCCCCTCTGATAGTCCCAGTGTCACCCCAGTGCTCCCAGTGTCCACCCAGTATCCCCTCCAGATCACCCCAGTGCCCCCAGCGTCCTCCCAGTGCCCCCCGCAGACCCCTCCCAGTGCCCCCCATGTTCTCCCCCTTCCCAGACTCCTTTAAGACCCCCCCCATGCTCCCAGTATCCCCTCCAAAACCTCCCAGTACTTCCCAGTACCCCCCAGTACCCCCACCCAGCCCCCTCCCCACATCCCCAGTTCCTCCCAGTGCCCCCCTCAACGTCCCCAGCCCCCCCCCACGACCTCTCCCGGCGCCCCCAGTCTCCACCCAGTACATCCCAGTGCTCCCAGTCCCCAGCCCCCAGCACGGGGGGGGGGCAACAAAGCTTTGGGGGGGGTCCCAAAAAGCCGGGGGGGGTCCCAAAAGGCTGGGGGGGGGTCCCAAAGGGCCTGGGGGGGTCCCAAAAGGCTTGGGGGGGGGCCCCCCACCCACCTTGCCCCTCCATGGCGCCTCGGGTGCTGTGTGCAGGGGGGGGGGCCTCCCCCCCCCCTATTTTTAGCCACCAATCGCGCCCCACCCTGCAACCGGATTCCTGCCCCCCCCCCCCCCCCAAGGTCCCCCCCCCCCCCTCCCAAAAAATGCATCCCGGGGCCCTGATTGGCTGCTCACCCAGGACGTCAGCTCCTGTGGGGCTCGGCGATTGGTCGGGGGGGGGCGGGGGCCCCTCGAGGATTTGGGGGGGGGCCGGGGGGGGCTCCAGCGGGGGGGCTCCAGGGGCTCCCCCTGCAGGCGGGGGGGGCAGAGCGGGCGGCGGGGGGGGCCCCACGGGCGCTGCTGTGAGAAGGGGGGGGGGGGAGAAGCTGTGGGGGGGGGCACAAGCAGTGCCCTGAGCCCCCCCCCCCTCCCAAGACACCCCCAGTAACCAGCCCCCTCTGCCCCCCCCCCCAGCACCCTAAGCCCCCCCAGGTCACTCCCCCATCACCTGCCCCCCCCCCCCAACACCCTCCTTTCCCCCCCCCATCCCCTTCCATCACCCCCCCCCTATTATTTTGCCCCCCCCCCATCATTTTACCCCCCCCCCCATTTCCCCCCATACCCAGGCTCGGTGGGGGCTCCCTGGGCACGGGGTCTGCCAGCACCGAAGGGCCCCCCCCTGGCCCCCCCGGGCACTTCGTGGGGGGGGGGGGCACGAGCAGAAGCGCGGGGGTCCGGCCCCCGGGGTGGGGGGGGTTCAGGCGGGGGGGGCGACCCCGGCGGGGGTCCCGACGACCTCGGGGAGCCGTCTCGCCTTGAGGCCCCCCCCCGGAGAAGGCGATGTAGGAGAAAGTGAGTTCCCGGGGGGGGCCCCGGCCCCCCCCCGCCGCCACCTCCGCATCTTCATCCTCCTCTTCCTCCTCGGGGGGCTCCGGTGCCGCCTGCAGCTCGGGGAAATCCGGCTCCTCGGGGCTGCCTTGAAGGGGGGGGGGGGGGAAATAGGGACGGGGGGGGGGGTCAGGGGGTTGCTCCCCCCCCCCCACAGTCACCCTAATTTGGGCTGGGGGGGGGGGGCTCGGCCCCACTCACCCTCCGTGGAGTCCGGCGTGGTGGAGGCCGTGGATGGAGCCTCTTCTGGGGGGGGGGGGGGGGGGAAAAAGAGGGGGATGGGGGGGGGGCATGGGGTCACCCTACAAGGCTTGCCCCCCCCCCAAGCATCCGTATTGCCCCCCCTCAGTGGCAGGTGCCCCCCAAACCTGCCCCCCCCCCACCCCTATGCCCACCTTGTCCCCGTGGCTTCATCACGGGTGCCCCCCCCCGCACACTCCCCGTACCCCACCCTGCCCTCCGGTGCCCCCATCCCCTGCAGCCCCTCCCGGTACCCCCCCCATCCCCTAAATCCTCTCCCGGTGTCCCCATCCCCGGTGTCCCCCCCCCCCCCGGTTCCCCATCCCCGGTGTCCCCCACCCTCTCCATCCCCTCCCAGTGCCCCCCCTCCCGGTTCCCCATCCCCACCCGGTCCCTCCCAGTCCCTCCCGGTTCCCCATCCCCGGTTCCCCATCCCCATCCCTGGTACCCCCCTCATCCCCTCCCGTTTCCATCCCCGGTACCCCCCCACCCCGCATCCCCTCCCGGTACCCCCCCCCATCCCCTCCCGGTACCCCCCTCATCCCCGGTGCCCCCCCATCCCCTCCATCCCCTCCCGTTTCCATCCCCGGTCCCTCCCAGTGTCCCCCATCCCCTCCCGGTACCCCCCCAATCCCCTCCATCCCCTCCCGGTTCCCCATCCCCGGTCCCTCCCGGTGCCCCCCCCACCCCCCCATCCCCTCCCGGTGTCCCCCCCATCCCCTCCCGGTGTCCCCCATCCCCTCCCGGTACCCCCCCAATCCCCTCCATCCCCTCCCGGTTCCCCATCCCCGGTCCCTCCCGGTGTCCCCTATCCCCGGTACCCCCCCCATCCCCTCCCGGTACCCCCCTCATCCCCGATACCCCCCCCATCCCCTCCCGTTTCCATCCCCGGTAGCTCCCCATCCCCTCCCGGTACCCCCCCCATCCCCGGTACCCCCCCCATCCCCTCCCGTTTCCATCCCCGGTACCCCCCTCATCCCCGGTACCCCCCCCATCCCCGGTACCCCCCCCATCCCCTCCCGTTTCCATCCCCAGTACCCCCCCATCCCCTCCATCCCCTCCCGGTCCCCCCACCCCATCCCCTCCCGGTTCCCCCCCCCCGCCCCCCCCCGCTCCCGGTACCGCTCCGTACTGCAGTGGGCGAAGCCCAGGACCTGCCCCATGGCGGCGGCCCCGGCATCAGGCTCCCGGTTGCCCCCGGCCCCCGCTTCCCCCCCCCCGGCCCCGCCGCGCATCACCGCGGCGCCATGGCGGGGCCCGCGGCGGCGGCGGCGGACAAAGGGCGGCGGCGGCGGCGGCGGGGGGGGGGTGGGGGTGGGTGGGAGGGGGGCGGGGGGCGGGGTACGGGCGGGGCCGGGGGGGGGGGAAGCGGAGAGCGGAGCCCCCCCCCCCCTTCCCAGTACACTCCCAGTGTCGCCCCCGGTAAGGACCAGACACACCCAGTTCCCTCCCAGTGCCCCCCAGTATTGCTCAGAGCCCTCCCAGTGCCCCCCAGTAAGGACTGGAGACGCCCAGTACCCTCCCAGTGCCTCCCCGGTAAGGACCGGAGATGCCCAGTTCCATCCCAGTGCCCACCAGTATTGCTCAGAGCCCCCCCGCACCCTTCCAGTGCCCCCTAGTAAGGACTGGAGACGACCAGGTCCCTCCCAGTGCCCCCCCAGTAAGGAATGGAGATGCCCAGATCACTCCCAGTGCCCCCCCGGTAAGGACCAGACACACCCAGTTCTCTCCCAGTGCCCCCCAGTATTGCTCAGAGCCCTCCCAGTGCCCCCCAGTAAGGACTGGAGACCCCCAGTTCCCTCCCAGTGCCCCCCCAGTAAGGACCGGAGATGCCCAGTTCCCTCCCAGTGCCCCCCCGGTAAGGACCAGACACACCCAGTTCCCTCCCAGTGCACCCCAGTATTGCTCAGAGCCCTCCCAGTGCCCCCCAGTAATGCCTGGAGACCCCCAGTACCCTCCCAGTGCCTCCCTGCTAAAGACCGGAGATGCCCAGTTCCCTCCCAGTGCCCCCTAGTTC
This sequence comes from Aythya marila, assembly GCF_965140915.1. NCBI lineage: Eukaryota > Metazoa > Chordata > Aves > Anseriformes > Anatidae > Aythya > Aythya marila. Next base: position 184,522 of record NC_139072.1, on the reverse strand, counting down.
TGTCCTGAGTGCCCGCAGTTCTCTCCCATTTCCCCCCAGTATTGCTCAGAGTCCCCAAGCACCCTCCCAGTGACCCGCAGTAATGCCTAGAGACCCCCCTGCTCCCTCCCAGTGTCCCCCAGTTCTGCCCAGAGGTCACCAGTACCCTCCCAGTAACCCCCAGTGCTGGCCCCCGTGCCCCAGTGTGCTCACAGTTCCACCCAGTGCTCCCCAGAGGCCCCAGAGTACGCATCTAGTGCATCCCAGTACCCTCCCAGTGTCCCCAAGTGATGCACAGAGCATACCAATTCCTTCCCAGTGCCTCCCAGCACTGCCTGGAGACCACCCAGTACCCTCCCAGTGCTCCCCTGAGCCACCAGTACCCACCTAGAAGTAGCTAGAGCCCCCCAGTACTCTCCCAGTGCCCCCCAGTACTGCACAGAGCCCCCCGATAACATCCCAGTGCCCCACATTGCTGTCTAGAGCCTCTCAGTGTTCTCCCAGTGCCCACCAGTAATGCCTACAGGAGGTCCCTGGGCATTACTGGAGGGCACTGGGAGAGTGCTGGGAACCTCTGAGCGACACTGGGGGGCGCTGGAAGAGAGCTGAAGATCCGCAGGCATTACTGGGGGGGGGGGGGGGGCACTGGGAGGGTGCTGGCGGGCTCTAAGCAACACTGGGACGCATTGGGAGGGAACTGGGGACACTCAGGACAGCACTGGGGTCACTGGGAGGGAATTGGGGGGGTCTCCAGGCATTACTGGGGCGCACTGGAACAGAATTGAGGGGGCTGAAGACAGCACTGGGGGGCACCGGGAGGGTGCTGGGGGGCTCTGAGCAATACTGGGGGGGCACAGGGAGAGTACTGAAGGTCCATAGGCATTACTGGGGGGCACTGGGAGGGTGCTGGGGGGCTCTGAGCAATACTGGGGGGCACCGGGAGGGTGCTGGGGGGCTCTGAGCAATACTGGGGGGGCACTGGGAGAGTACTGAAGGCCCATAGGCATTACTGGGAGGCACTGGGAGGATCCTGAAGGTCCATAGGCATTACTGGGAGGCACTGGGAGGGTTCTGAAGGCCCATAGGCATTACTGGGGTGCACTGGGAGGGTCCTGAAGGTCCATAGGCATTACTGGGGGGCACTGGGAGGGTTCTGAAGGCCCATAGGCATTACTGGGAGGCACTGGGAGGGTCCTGAAGGCCCATAGGCATTACTGGGAGGCACTGGGAGGGTCCTGAAGGCCCATAGGCATTACTGGGGGGCACTGGGAGGGTCCTGAAGGCCTATAGGGCCTAATTACTCCCCGCGGGTGCCTCTCGCTGCCCGGCCCCACCACAGGTGGATGGGATGGGATGGGATGGGATGGGATGGGATGGGATGGGATGGGATGGGATGGAGCCCCCCAGCTCTCTCCCACTCTGGGCCCCCACCTTGTCTCACAGGGACCCTCTCTTTCCAGCTTTCTCCAGCAACTGGGCCTCATGGATGGGCTGTGACACTTCCATGTCCTCTGACAGGCTGCGTTCCACATCCAGCAGGTCGTCCAGGCTCCCCTCGCCGTCCTCAGATAGGATGCTGTCCTCATCTGGGATGTCGCCTTCTTCCAGCAAGGTGTCCTCTGCTGGCCGGTTGCTGCCCTTAGAAGACCAGGTCTCCTGCCAGGCCAGCAGGAGATTCAGAAAATCATCAGATTCAGAAAGTTCCCCCAGAACGCCAGACCCAGTACATGGTGGAGTGTAGACTCCCCGCACACCCAGCGCTGTTTACTTTCCTTTTACACCTTTTATAGCTTTTATACCTTTTATGGCTTTTCTACCTTTTGGAAATATTTGTTCTATAAATATTACAAAATTCAGATTGAGTCGAGACCTCGTTTATAACAAATTGGTGACCCCGACGTGATCTTCTTGGACTTTGGATCTGTGACCGGTAAAGGCAGGCGCCCCACACAGTGGCCCTTGCCGATAGCGGTGCTAGAGTCCAACAAGATTTCAAACATAAGAGGCAAGTAAAGAACCAAGAACTCTTATTTTGTGACCCGTAATTCTGCGCACAAGACCCAAACGAAGATACCATTCGGTTGGGTGGGATTTGGAAGTATATCAGGGCAGAGCTACCCTTTTGGATGCTAATTGTAGGGATCAAAATAATAGGTGGGAAATATACCTAGAGGATTGGTTATCTACTTGGATCAATCGAATTTGGTGTGTGTGATGCTGCTGGGGACGATTATTATACACCTTGTGGAACAATGAGTTGGGTGAAATATTCTAGATATGGGAGTCCAACAATTGTTAAAAACTTGTTTATAAATCTTGCAGAGAATATTGTGAAAGCGTTCTCTTGTGGTTCAATTGGCCTTGGCCAAATTTGAAAAAAAAGACACGAATTAATGATACTCAAAAGAAGAGGAGGGATTGTGATATATGGAGTGGTAATTCGTGTGGAGAAAATGGTTGATAGTAATAAAGAAGGGGGAGATTTGGGAGTGTGGCCATGGGGCTTGGAAAGACCCATGGTTGAGATAACATCAGACTGTTAACGAGGAGGCCATCAGGAATGTAAAAGAGTTTAGAGGGAACCAAGAAGGGTGATTCAGGAGACTCGGGTTTCTTGTTCTCCAGCCATTAAGGCATGGAAGTTTCTGGGTGTTTGCTGTTGCTGTTACAATCAAAGTTGTTTGAGCAATGAAAAGTTGTTTTGAAAAGAACTGCTGTGGGGAGAAGGGGAAAAGAGGGGAGCCTGCCCTCAAGATAAAGGCAACACGATGAAGTTCTGTCACCGATAAAGAAGCAGAAAGAAGGAATGAAAAGGAACAGGCTGGCAGAATGGAGACCAACATTGATCACCTCATGGAGATGGGTTCGGCCATAGTCAGCTCAAAGAAGCTCTACAGAAAGTTCTGGAAATAGGCACTGGAGCTGGGCAGAAGCTGGAGCTGAGAGAAGCGGAGCCAGCACACAACTGCCCCTCGCTGCTCATATGGGGAACCATACGTCCTTAGGAACAAAGGCTGTCCTGATCACCTCACAGCTCATTCTCCTTATTAACAATCAGTTTATGAGCCTAAACACGGGACCAAACTGATTGCAGGGTGTGGGACTCTGCAACTAAAAACGACAAGGTTGCAGTGGGATTGCTCGGCGCCTGGCGAGCAGTCTCTGAGGCCTTACAGAGCCGTGTGGGGCCACAATCAGAAACATGTGGTTTGCCAGATAGTGAGGGAGCTGCGGGCTCCTTTACTGCTCCTTCTGCCACGCCATCGGCCCCTCTGCTGCTACAGCCATCGAAGGCCTTTGCTGTTACGCCCCTGGTGACCTGGACGTGCCTTTTGGCCTAGGCCCTACGGCCTTGAGAAGGAGATGGATGTGTTTTTCTTCAATCCAGGAAGAATGGGATCCATAAGGCCTGAAGGCCGAGTTGCTTGACTTAAAGCGAGACATATTGTTCGAAAGGAATGGAAAATGGAGACTGTAATTAAGAAAAGGAATGGAAAATGGAGACTGTTATAAGTCATGGAAGATATGGGAGCACTTCAACCAGGCCAACTCTGCTCCCCCAGTCACGGACATTGATAGTAATAAACTTAAAGGATTGTTTGTTGCCTTTCCTGATTGTACAAATGTTTTGGTGTACTCGGGTTTAGTATTTAAAAGCAATTTTCTGTATATTTAGAATGTTTGATGTTTGTGTGTGCATGTTGATAGAGCGTAGACTCCCCGCACACCCAGTGCTGTTTACTTGCCTTTTATAAATATTCTTTTATAAATATTACTAAATTCAGATTGAGTTGAGACTTCATTTATAACATTTGGGTTAATTTTCAGGTCTTTGGTCCCATATGGAGCCAGGAGTTGGTCCCGGTGATCCTTGTCCCACAAGGATCACTGGGACCTCAATATCCCTTCCAGCTTGGGATATTCGAGGATTTTAGGGTTCTAGACATGCTTGAGGGATTTATTCTTAGAGATTTGGGTTAATTTTTAGGTGATTTTTCCCATACGGAGCCAGGAATTGGTCTCGGTGATCCCTATGGGTCCCTTGTGGGGACATTTGGGGATTCTCGGATTCATGACACGCTTGAGGGATTTGTTCTCAGGCATTTGGGTTAATTTGGGGGTATTTGGTCCCACGTGGAGCCAGGATTTGCACTGTGGGTTCTGGGAGGACGCCGGGGGGGGCACCAGGTGCCCCTTTTAACCCCTCCCTGGTGGTGGGGCCCACTTGGAGGCGTCGCCATTTTAAGGAGGCCGCTGCCTTTAGAGCGGGGGGGCCGGGCCGACCGGAGGGGGGCGTGGCTAAAGGGACGAGGGGGGGGCGCGGCGAAGCGAAGAGGGCGTGGCCTATGGAAAGGGGCGTGGCCTGGTGGAAGGAGCTGGGCATAGCGAAAGGGGCGTGGTCAGGCGAAAGGGGCGTGGTCTAGCGCAGAGGGCGTGGTCTAAACGAATGGGATGTGGCGGGGAAATGGGCGTGGCCAGGAAAAAGGGGGCGTGGCTTAGCGCCGGGTCGCGGCCGCCGGGTCCTTGCCTCCCCCCCCCCTCCCCCCCCCTTTCCCCGGTCCCGCCCCGCCGCTGCCGCCGCCGCCGCTACCGGAAGGGCCCGGCCCGGCCCCAGCCGCCGCCGCCAGCATGAGGTGAGCGGCCAGGCCCGGGCCCAGCCCCTCCCGTACCGGGAACCGGGCCGGAAGCACCGGGAATTGGCTCTGGGGGGGGGGCTGGGGGGGCTCCGGTAGCACCGGGAGGGGTCCCGGTAGCACCGGAGGGGCTCGGAAGCACCTGGGGGGGTGGGCCGGTGGCACCGGGGGGGGGGTCAGTGACACCGGGGGGGTCCCGGTAGCACCGGAGGGGCTCAGAAGACCCGGGGGGGGGGACCGGTGGCACCGGGGGGGTTCCGGTAGTACCGGGAGGGGACCTGAAGTACCGGGAGGGGTCCCGGTAGCACCGGAGGGACTCGAAAGCACCTGGGAGGGGGGGATCAGTGGCACCGGGGGGGTTCCGGTAGTACCGGAGGGGATCGGAAGCCATGGGGGAGGGCACCGGTGGCACCGGGGGGGGGTCCCGGTAGCACCGGAGGGGCTCGGAAGCAGCTGGGGGGGGTAAAGTGGCACCGGGGGGATCCCGGTAGCACCGGGGGGGTTCCGGTAGTACCGGGGGGGGGATCCGAAGTACCGGGAGGGGTCCCGGTAACACCGGAGGGACTCGGAAGCACCTGGGAGGGGGGGGTCAGTGGCACTGGGGGAGTCCCGGTAGTACCGGGGGGGGGGACCCGAAGTACCGGGAGGGGTCCCGGTAACACCGGGGGGGCCCCGGTAGTACCGGGAGGGGTCCCGGTAGCACCGGGGAGGGGGCTCGGAAGGACCTGGGGGGGGTCAATGGCACCGGGGGGGGCCCGGAAACCCCCGGGGGGGGGTCCCGGTAGCAGTGAGGGGACCGAGGGCTTTACCGGGGGAGGGGGGGGCACCGGGGGGGTCCCGCGGTGTTTGGGTAGGGCCGCCACAAACACTGCCCCCCCCCCCCCCTCCAGGATGTGCCCGCCCAGGGGCGGGGCCGCGGCCGGAGCCGTTGGGAAGAGGAAGGAAAAAGGGGGGGGGGCGGGGGGGGGCAGCACCCCGAGGGGAACCCCAAGTGTTGGGGTGCCCCCACCCATGGGTGCCGGTGCCCTGGGGGGGGGCTCACCCCTTGGGGAGGGGGCTGGGGGGGGGCTGGTACCCGGGGGGGGGCTTGTTTTGGGGTGGAGGCACCCATCGGTGTCTGTATTGGGGGTGCTCCCCCCACCCATGGGTGCTGGGGGGGTCCCATAGCCTTTGTCCCCCACCCATGGGTGCTGGGGGGGGTCACTCCTGTGGGTATTTGTTCTGGGGGAGTCCCTTTCTGGGGTGGAAGCACCCATGGGTGCCCATTTTGGGGGGGCTCCCCCCACCCATGGGTGCTGGGTGGGTGCTGGGGGGTCCCATACCCATGGCCCCCACCCATGGGTGCTAGTGGAGAGGGTGTTGGGGGAGGGGGGGGTTCCTCATTTGTGGGTACCGGTACTGGGGAGGTTCCCATTTTGGGGTGCAAGCACCCATGGGTGCTCATATTGGGTGCTTCCCCCCACCCATGGGTGCCCCCTGTTGTCCTGTGTGTCCTGGGGGGTCCAATACCCATGGCCCCCCACCCATGGGTGCTGGGGGGGGTCACACCTGTGGGTACAAGTTCTGGGGGGGGGGCCCTTTCTGGGGTGGAAGCACCCATGGGTGCCCGTATTGGGGGGCTCCCCCCACCCATGGGTGCCCCCTGGTGTCGTGCGTATCCTGGGGGGTCCCATACCCATGGCCCCCCACCCTTGGGTGCTAGTTGGGGGGGGGGGGGGGATCCCCTTCTGCGTGTACAGCTGGGGGGGTCCCATGCTGGGTGCTGGTGCTGATGCCATACCCCCCCACCCATGGGTGCCCATACTGGGGGTGCTACCCCCACCCATGGGTGCTGGGCATGTGCTGGGGGGGGTCCCATACCCATGGGTGCTGTGGGGGGGGGATCCCCATTCGCACATACAGTGGGGGGGGGATCCCATGTTGGGTTCTGGTGCTGATGTCCTGCCCCCCCCACCCATGGGTGCCCCCACCCATGGGTGCCCCCTGCAGCGAGACGGTGCTGTGCAGCGCCCGCGCCACGGTGCTGCTCTACGATGAGGCCCAGAAGCAGTGGGTGGCGGCGGGGGGGGGCCCCCAGACCCCCAGCTGCGTCCAGCTCTACCACCACCCCGGCAACCACGCCTTCCGCCTGGTGGGGCGCAAGATGCAGCCCGACCAGCAGGTGGGGGCACCCATGGGTGCTGGGGGGGACGGGGGAGGCAAGGGGGCACCTGTGGGTGCAGGGGTTAAGGGGGTTTTGAGGGATGTGGGGGGGCTACGGGGCACCTATGGGTGGTGGTGAGGGGTTATAGGGCATGTGGGGGGGTGGGGTAACTTTGGGTATGGGCACCCATGGGTGCTGAGGGTGCAGGGCACCCATGGGTGCTGGGCGGGGTGCTATTGGGTCCCTGGGTGCTTGAGGGGGGGAATATGGGACACCCATTAACATGGGGGGGGGGTTATGGGACCCTTATGGGCGCAGAGAGGGAGGCTTAAGGAGCACCCATGGGTGCTGGGGTGCACCTATGGGTGCTGGGCAGGGTGCTATTGGGTCCCTGGGTGCTTGAGGGGGGGAATAGAATATGGGACACCCATTAACATGGAGGGGGGGGGGTTATGGGATCCTCATGGACGCAGAGAGGGAGGCTTAAGGAGCACCCATGGGTGCTGGGCAGGGTGCTATAGTACCCATGGGTGCTTAGGGGGGGCTATTAGGGGAAACCCATTAAAATGGGGGGGGATTACGGGACCCTCATGGGCGCAGAGAGGGAGGCTTAAGGAGCACCCATGGGTGCTGGGGTGCACCCATGGGTGCTCACTATCCCCCCCCAGGTGGTGCTGAACTGCCCGCTGGGGCGGGGGCTGCGCTACAGCCAGGCCACCCCCCAGTTCCACCAGTGGCGGGGGTCCCGCTGGGTCTGGGGGCTCAGCTTCAGCGCCCCCCGCGAGGCCGCCCTCTTCGCCGCCGCCGTCCTGCGGGCGCTGCAGGCGCTGGAGGAGGGTGAGCACCCTTGGGTGGGGCCTGGGGGGGGGCACCCCTGAATGCCCCCCCCCCCCCTTATAAACACACCCTGTGACCCCCCCCCCCCCCCCTCCTCAATAGGACCCTCGCAGCCCTGGACGGAGCCGGAGCCCCCCGAGGAGAGCCAGGAGAGGTGGGTGCCCCCCCCCCCCCCAAAAAAATATGGGGGGGGCGCCCATGGGTGCTGGGTGGGGGGGCATGGGTGCTGGGGGGGCAGCGTATTTGGGGGGGACACCCTGTGCTGGGGGGGTTTGGGGGGTGTTTTTGGGGGTGTTTCTGGTCTATAGGGGATTGGGGGGGGGTCCTATGTTTTTTGGGGGGGGTCCTGTTGGGAGGGGGCATCTGTGGGTGCCCCCCCCACTCAGGGTGGGGTCTGTGGGTGTCCTGGGGGGGTGGTTAACCTTATAGGGGGTTGTGGGGGGGGGTGCTGGGGGTCTGTGTGTTATGGGGGGGGTCCCATCCCTGGGGGGGGGTCCCTGTGCTTTGGGGGGGGGTCCCTGTGCCTTGGGGGGGGGCCAGATCTGACCCTCTACCCCCCCCAGGCAGGCACCGGAGGAGCCAGAGCGGCGCGTGGCGGCTACAGGTAGGTGATTGGGGGGGGTCCCAAGACCCCCCCCCCAAAAAAAAAACCCCACAAGTGGGGGCTCACCCCTGAGCCCCCCCCCCCCCAAAAAAAAAAAAAAACCTTCTCCCCCCAATTCCAGCTGCTCCAGCCGGACCCCCAGGGGGACCCCCGCCACCACCCGGCCCCCCCCCACCTCCGGGCCCCCCCCCACCGCCAGGACCCCCCCCCAGCGCTGGGGTCCCGCCAGCCCCCCCCTTACCTGGGGGTGCGGGGGCTGCCGGGGGGGGCTCGGGGGGGGGCTCCGGCTTCGCTGCTGCCATCGCGGGGGCTAAACTCAGGAAAGTCGGCAAGGTAAGGGGGTTAAAAATTTGGGGGGGGGGGGTTAAAAATTTGGGGGGGGGGTCAGCTCACCCCATTTCTCCCCCCAGGATGAGGCACCCAGCGGGGGGCCCCCCCCTGCCGCCCCCCCCAAGGGTGGGGGGGGCGGGGGGGGCTTGATGGAGGAGATGAGCGCCATGCTGGCCCGACGGTGAGGGCAAATTCGGGGGGGGGGTCTTTTTTTTTTGGGGGGGGGGGGGCATCCTTTTTCCATATTGACCCCCCCCACCCCAAAATCTCCCCCCCCCCAGGAGGAAGGCCACCCTGCAGGGGGACAAGCCAGCGCCAAAGAAGGACGAGGACGGCACCAACGTGAGGGTCGCCCCCCCCCCGTGGCCCCCCCCCGGGTCGGTTTTGGGGTGCCCCCCCCCCCCAGCCCCAATTCAAGACCCCCCCCCCCCCCCCAACCCCTTTAGGACGACGCGGAGCCGGGCGCTAGGACCGCAGCGCAGCCCGCGGGTGAGTGCGGGGACCACAACTCCCAGCATGCCCCGCTGCTGCCCGCAGCATGCCCGGCCGTGGGGGGGCAGCAGCGAGGCATGCTGGGAGTTGTAGTCCTGCAGGTGCGGGCGGGTTTAGGGGGCTTTTTTTTGGGGGTGGGGGTCGCGCCCCCCACCCCAATTCGCTGCCCTCTCCCCTCAGAGCCTGTGAGGAGGCCGTGGGAGAAGGCGAGCAGCACGTTGCCCAGGTGGGGGCCGATTTGGGGGGGCTGTGGGGGCTTGAGGGGGCTTATTTGGGGGAGGGGATGGGTATAGAGGCTGGATTTTTTTTTGGGGGGGTGCAGGAGATTTGGGGGTGCCCACGAGGTAGGGTTGGGGGCACCTTGCGGGGGGATATGTGGGTGGGGGGGTGCTTGGGAAAGGATTTGGGGGTGCTGAGGATTTGGGGGGGGGGTTGGGGGTGTCCAGGAAGGGAATATGGGGGTGCTGGGTTGATTGGGGGGGGGGGGCTGGGAATAACCTGGGGGGGCTCAGGTGATGTTGGGGGGTCCCCAACCTGCCCCCCCCCCACACCCCGCCAGGATGAAGTCGGCTGCCCCCAGCGAGCCCCCCAGTGCTGCGGATGAGCCCGACCTGGAACGGCTCAAACAGGTATTGAGGGGGGGGGGGGGGCAGAAGATTTGGGGGTGTCATGGGGAGGGGGGGGAATTTGGGGACCCCCCCACACCCCAACCTGTTTCCTGTGTAGGAGCTGCTGGAGGAGGTGCGGCGGGAGCTGCAGAAGATGAAGGAGGAGATCATTGAGGGTGGGTGCTGGGGGGGGGAAATGGGGGGGCCATGGGGCAATGGGGGGGTCATAAGGAAATGGGGGGGGCATAGGGAAAAGGGGGGGCTATGAGATAAAGGAGGGGCATAGACAAATGGGGGGGGAGCATGGTGTGATGGGGGGGCAGAGGAGAAAATGGGGGGGCAAGGGGGAAGCTGAGGGCTGTAGGAAATGGGGGGGGGCACCTTAAGGGCCCCCCCCAAATGACACCACCTTTCCCCCCTCCCTAGCATTCGTGGTGGAGCTGCGGAAGCGGGGTGCCCCCTAGCACCCCCAAACCCCCCCCCACCCCCCTGCACTTCCCCTCCCCTCCACCTCCCAGCCCTCAGCCAGTGGATGGGGGGGGTGGGGGTCACTGGGCCGGACCCCCCCCCCCCAGGCTGTGCCTTACCGGCCGAGGGGGGGGGGGCTGCTCCCCCCCCTACACTGTGCCCCTCCCCCCAACACACACACACACACATTCAGGCTCTTTTTTTATGCCACTTTTGTTGATTTTTTTCACTTTTTTTTAAAAAGAAAAATAAGGGGGGGGGGTGTAAATGGGGTCCCACCCCCATTTGCTCCCCCCCCCCTCCACACCCCCAAAAATCCCAAATAAAGGCGGTTCTTTTCTATGGGACACCCCCCTCCTGTGTCACTCGGTGTCACCCGACCCCGGGGGGGGGGGCTGCGACCCCCCGGTGTCACTTGGGGGGGGGACAGGGGGGTCACAACTCCCCCCCCCCTCCCCCAAATGGGGCGTCCCATTCAGCCACGTGGACCCCAGGAGGGGCTGAGGCCCCGCCCACTCCCCGTGGCCACGCCCCTTCTTCGCAGCCCCGCCCCCACCCCTTGGCTCCGCCCCCCGCGCGAAGGGACCAGCCCCGCCCCCCTCCAAAGGGACCCCCCTGCTAGGGCTGAGCGAGGCCCCGCCCCCCGCAGAGCCCACGCCCCGCCCACTTTGCACAGCCCCTCCAATCCGGGCCCGCAGCCCCTTTTAAGGGTGGGAGGCCACGCCCACTCTCACCTACCCCGCCCCCTTTCCGCCCCCGCGCTGCGGCCCCGCCCCCCGAGGGGACCGCCGGCGGGAAGAGCGCGAGGGCGCTTTAATGGGCGGGGCCGGGGGCGGGGCCTTGCGCAGCGCCGGGGGTGGGGCCGTGTGCAGAGCCCGGGGCGGGGCCGTGCGCAACGCCCGCCTCGGCCTCGGCCCCGCCCCCTCCGCTGGCCGCCTTCAGCGCGTCGAGCTCGGCACGCATGCGCTCTAGGCCGGCCGCCATTTCGCGCAGCGCCGCGGCCTGCTCCTCCTCGCGGCGCCGGGCCTGCCCCGCCTGCCGCGCGTACTCCAGGTAGATGCAGAGCCCGCCCACGCCGAACACGATCGCTTCGCCCAGCAGCTCGGCGCCCAGCTCCGCCGCCGCCTCCTCGTTGAGCGGCTTCACGGCGGCGCCGCGGAAGCCCATGATCCGCATCTTGGCGCGCATCTCCACCCAGTGGTACACTGCGGGGCCGCCGCTCAATGTCACCCCCCTCCCGCTCCGCCTCCTCCTCCCATTGGCCGCCCCACCCCGCGGCGCCTCCCCCCATTGGGCCGCGCGGCAGTCAATCCACCCTTCGCCCCGCCCTCCTCGCTCCCGCCCGCTGCGCCTTCCCATTGGCTGCCCGCCCTCGGCGGCGCCTCCCCCCATTGGGCCGCGCCGCCATCACTCACCCTCTTTCCCCCGCCCACCCTCCGCGCCCTCCCATTGGCCTCCCACCCTCTCCCATCCCCTCTCCCCATTGGCCCACTCCGCCGTCACTCCCCCCCTTCCCCCCGCCCTCCCTGCGCCCGCCCCCCTCTCCCTCCCATTGGCCAACAGTCGCCCGCCGCGCCCTCCATTGGCCGCCGCTCACCCGCCTCGCCCTCCCATTGGCCGCCCCAAGGAGCCCCCCCTTTCCGCCTCACTCACGCTGGGCCGGCGGCAGGCAGATGTAGGCGCGGAAGAAGGGGCTGGCGCGGGCCCCGGCCTTGATGCGCGCGGCCAGGGGGCGGCTGAGCTGGCGCGCGCCCAGCGTCAGCAGCTTGGCGATCGGGAACGCGCCCGCCACCATCCTCGGCGCGCGCCGTGACCTCAGCGCCGCGCGGCGAGGGAGGGGGGGGCAAGCCACGCCCCCCGCCGTGGCCACGCCCACATCCGTGGCCACGCCCCCCTCCTGGCCTCGTCCCTCCCGCCGTGGCCACGCCCCTCTCCTGGCCTCGGCCCAGCCGCCGTGGCCACGCCCACCCGCCGCGGCCAGGCCCTCAGCCGTGGCCACGCCCACCCCCGGCCAGGCCACGCCCACCTCTCCCCCTGCCGGGTTTAACCCGTTGTGTGCCGCACGGGAGTGAATGGAAAACGGAGGGGGCGTGGTTTATGCAAATTGAGGGGGGTTGTAATTGGCTGGGGGAGGGGAGGGTGGGGTGGGGGGGTTATGGGGTGATGGGGTAATGGGGTGGGGGGGTAATGGGGGGGGCATTGGGGTCATAGGGGACAATGGGGGTAATGGGGGGATAATGGGGTGGGGTGGGGGGGGCATTGGGGGGCATTGGGGTGATGGGGGGGTAATGGGGGGGTAATGGGGTGATGGGGGTAATGGGGTGGGGGGGGGCATTGGGGGCCAATGGGGTGATGGGGGGTAATGGGGGCCAATGGGGCAATAGGGAGGCATTGGGATAACAGGGGATAATTGGGGGCTAGGGGGGGCAATGGGGTGATGGGGGGTAATGGGGTGATGGGGGGGTAATGGGGTAGGGGGGCATTGGGGAATGGGGGCCAATGGGGCAATAGGGGGGCATTGGGGTAACGGGTGACAATGGGGGACTGGGGGGGCAATGGGGTGATGGGGGCAATGGGGAGCATTAGGGTCATGGGGGACAAGGGGGGAGCAATGGGGTAATGAGGGGCTGGGGGGGGCATTGGGGTAATTGGGGGCATTGGGGGGGCTGGGGGTTAATTGGGGTAATGGGGAGCTGGGGGGGGTTTGGGGTCACAGGAGGTAATGGGGGGCAATGGGGCAATAGGGGGGCATTAGGATAATGGGGGGGGCAATGGGGGGGCAATGGGGTAATGGGGGGGTCAATAGGGTAATGGGGGGGTAATGGGATAATGGGGGGGGCAATGGGGTAAATGGGGGGGCAATGGGATAATGGGGGGGCAATGGGGTAATGGGGGGGTCAATAGGGTAATGGGGGGGTAATGGGATAATGGGGGGGGCAATGGGGTAAATGGGGGGGCAATGGGATAATGGGGGGGCAATGGGGTAATGGGGGGGTCAATAGGGTAATGGGGGGGTAATGGGATAATGGGGGGGGCAATGGGGTAAATGGGGGGGGGAACTGGGTGCTGATGGGGTACAGTGGGGGGTGCTCAGCGAGCGCTGGGGGGGCTCTGTGGGGCACCCCACGGGGGTGGGGGGGCAAGTTGGGGGGGTGCCCAAATTGAGGGGGGGGTCACACACACATGGGGGGGGTCCCACGAAGAGGGGGGGGTCCCACGGGGTGGGGGTGGGGGGGCGTGGGGACACTTCGGGGGGGGGGGCAGGTGGCAAGAGCGGGGTACGGGGACGATGGGGGGGTAATAACGGGGGGCTGGGGGGGGGAGATTTTGGGGATGGCCCCCCCACACCTCGGTGCCCCCCCCCCCCATGGCCCCCGCCCCGCCTCTCCCGGGGGCGGTGCCGCCGGAGCCGGTGCCGGTGCCCCGAGGGCGGCGGAGCCCCCGCGCCGAGCCGGTACCGGGAGAACCGGGGGGGGGGTCGGGCACCGGGATGAGGAGGGGGGGGCACACCGGGGAACGGCTTTTTTTTTGGTGGGGGGGCTACGGGAACCCGAGGGGGGGGCGCCTCGGGGTGAAGCGGAGGGGAACGGGGCCACCGGGAGGGCACCGGGGGGCGCAACGGTGGCGGCACCGGGGGGCACGGGGGGACCGGAGGGGGGGGGGGGGGATGTGTGGGCACCGGGGGGGGCGATCGGGGTACCGGGGGGGGGTCGAAGGGGGAAGGCGGCTGCTGGGAGCCCCCCCCCGACGGCTGGCACCGCTCCGGTGTCCCACGGGGCTCCGGTGCGACGGGACGGGGGTGGCACCGGGAGGGGGGGGGGGTCGTGGGTTTAAAGGGGGGGGGTCCTGGTAGCGTGGGGGGGGTCCCGGTGGGGAAATGGGGGGGGGTCCCGGACCCCCCCGTCGGGCCCCGTGCCGGCCGGGCGCCTCCCGCGGCTCCCTGGAAACGAACGCGTCAAAGCGGGGGGGGGGCGGCGCCGGTAAAAGCGGGGCCTTGGGGGGGGGGGAAAAAGGTGTGTGGGGGGGCACGGGACCGATCCCCTCCGGTGCCCCCCCCCTACTTTTCCTCCATCCCCCCCCCCCCCCCAAACCGCCCCAGGAGCTGCTGTTGCCGTCATGGGGCGCCGGGCAAACGCCCCCCCCCTGCTCACCAGGGTCCTGCGTGGGGCAGAGGTGAGGACCCCCCCCCCCCCGGACACCCCCAGCACCACCGGGAGCCCCCTGTCACCCCCAGGTCCCCCCCAGGACCCCCCCACCACCAGGACCCCCCCATCACCCCCAGGTCCACCCCAGGACCCCACCACCCCCAGGACCCCCCCCAGGACCCCATCACCCCCAGGACCCCCCCGGGCACCCCATGTCCCCCCCCAGGACCCCATCACCCCTGGGACCCCCCCCATCACCCTCAGGTCCCCCCCAGGACCCCACCACCACCAGGACCCCCCCCAGGACCCCATCACCACCCAGGTCCCCCCTTCACCACCGGGACCCCCCCAATCACCCCCATGTCCCCCCCCCCCCAGGACCCCACCACCCCCGGGACCCCCCCATCACCCCCAGGACCCCCCCGGGCACCCCATGTCCCCCCCCAGGACCCCAACACCCCCCAGGCCCCCCCAAGACCCCATCACCCCTGGGACCCACCCCATCACCACCGGGACCCCCCCATTGCCCCCAGGTCCCCCCATCACCACCAGGACCCCCCCCAGGTGGTGGCCCCATGGTGGTGACCCCATGGCATTGTCCCCATGGTGGTGTCCCCACAGTGGTGTCCCCATGTTGATGTCCCCATGGCATTGTCCCCATAGTGGTGTCCCTGTGTTGGTGTCCCCATGGCATTGTCCCCATGGTGGTGCCCCCACAGTGACATCCCCATAGTGGTGTCCCCATAGTGGTGTCCCCATAGTGGTGTCCCCATGCTGGTGCCCCCCATGCTGGTGCCCCCCATGCTGATGTCCCCATAGCATTGTCCCCATACTGGTGCCCCCCATGGTGGTGTCCCCACGATGGTGTCCCCACGGCATTGTCCCCACGGTGGTGGCCCTGGGGGTGGCACCGTTCCCCTTGCAGGGCGAGCGCTCTGCCCAGGCGACGCTGGCGGCGTGGCAGCAGTACCGGCACGCCTGCGAGCTGCGCCTGCGCCTCGACCCCCCGGCACCCGGTGAGCACGGGGGACACGGGGTGGGGACGACGTTTGGGGACACCTCGGGGGGGGTGAGGGGGACGCAAACACCGACCCCCCACCCCCCATCCAGGTCCCGTCTGCAACCGCAGCTTTGACATGTACGTGTGCTGGGGGGACGCGCCCCCCAACAGCACCGCCACCGTGCCCTGCCCCTGGTACCTGCCCTGGCACCACCGAGGTAAGGGGACGCTGCAAGGGGGGTGGGGGGACACGGGGGACTTGGTGGTGGCCCCCCCGGTGACGCGGTGGTGGCCGTGGTGGCCAGTGCAGGGCGGGGTGGTGGCCCGGCGCTGCGGCCCCGACGGGCAGTGGGTGACCGATGGCACCGGGCGGCCCTGGAGGGACCACTCGCAGTGCGAGGACCTGGAGCAGGAGCAGCCGCTGCAGGTGGGTGGCGATGGCAGCGTGGCGTGACATATCACGATATGGCATGCTATGTCGTGACATGTCACGCCGTGCCATGCTGTGTCACGCCATGCTGTGCCGTTTTATGTCACGCCGTTGTACGTCGCGCCGTGCCATGACGTTCTGTGTCACACTGTGCCATGTCACACCTTGCTATGTCGTGACATGTCACAGCGTGTCGTGCCGTGTCACGCCATGCCGTGCCATTTTATGTCATGCCATCACACGTCACACCATGCCGTGACATTCTGTGTCATGCCATGCCACACCATGCCATGTGGTGACACGCTGTGCCATGTCACGCCGTGCCATGCCATGTCATGCCGTGTCATGCCATGTCGTGCCATGTCATGCTATGGCATTCCGTGCTGTGCCATGTCACACTGTGCCATGTCACATTGTGCCATTCCGTGCCGTGTCATTCCGTGCCATGCTGTCCCATGTCACACTGTGACCGCTGTCCCTTGTCACGCCGTTCTGTGCCACATCGTGCTGTGCCATGCTGTGCCATGTCACTGTGACCACTGTCCCGTGTCACGCCGTGCTGTGCCACGTCACACCGTGCCATTCTGTGCCGTGCTGTGCCATGTCACACTGTGACCACTGTCCCTTGTCATGCCGTGCTGTGCCATTCCGTGCCGTGCTGTGCCGTGCCATGCTGTGCCATGTCGCTGTGACCGCTGTCCCTTGTCACACCGTGCTGTGCCACATCACGCTGTGCCATTCCGTGCCGTGCTGTGCCATCCTGTGCCATGCTGTGCCATCCTGTGCTGTGTCACGCCGTGCTGTGTCACGCCGTGCTGTGCCATTCCGTGCCGTGCCACGCTGCGAGGTGCCGCGACATGATGGGACGCAGCCGGGGCGGTGCCAAAATGCGTGCACGGAGACGGGGGGGGAGCAAAGGGGGGGCTGCATCGCAGTGAGCTGTGCTGCAGCGTGCCGTGCCGTGCCGTGCTGTGCCATACAACGTGCTCTTATCCCGTGCCAGGATGTGCCGTGCCGTGTTGCAGTGCCATGCGCCGTGCCGTGCCGTGTTGCACCGTGCCATGAACCGTGCCGTGCCGTGTTGCACTGTGCTGTGCACCGTGATGTGTTGCACCGTGACACGAACCGTGCCGTGCCGTGCTGAGCTGCACCAATCCGTGCTCGTGACATGCACCGTGCCGTGCTGCACTGTGCCATGCTGTACCACGCTGTGCCGTGCTGCACCGTGTTGCACCATGCCGTGCTGCACCGTACCATGCTGCACTTTGCCATGCCGTGCTGCACTGTGCTGCACCATGCTGCACCATGCCGTGCCGTGCTGCACCGTGCCGTGCTGCACCACGCCGTGCCATGCTGCACCGTGCTGTGCCATGCTGCACCGTGTTGCACCATGCCGTGCCGCACCGTGCCGTGCCATGCTGCACCGTGCTGTGCTGTGCTGCACCGTGCCGTGCTGCACCGTGCCGTGCCATGCTGCACCGTGCCGTGCCGTGCTGCACCGTGCCATGCTGCACCATGCCGTGCCGTGCTGCACCATGCCGTGCCATGCTGCAGCATGCTGTGCTGCACCGTGGCTTGCTAAACCGTGCCGTGCCATGCTGCACCGTGCCGTGTTGCACCGTGCCGTGCTGCACCGTGCCGTGCTGCGCTGTGCTGTGCTGCACCATGCCGTACTGCACCGTGCCGTGCCGCACCATGCCGTGCCGTGCTGCACCGTGCCATGCCGTGCTGCACCATGCCGTGCCATGCTGCACCATGCCATGCCGTGCTGCACTGTGCCATGCTGCACCGTGCCATGCCGTGCTGCACTGCACCGTGCTGTGCTGCACCGTGCCATGCCGTGCTGCACCGTGCCATGTTGCACCATGCCATGCTTTGTGCCCCATCCCGGTGTGCCACCACATCCCAGCACCCCTCAGTGTGTGTCCCGAGCCGTTCCCCGTGGCATCCTTGTGTCCCCACCATGTCCCCATGTCCCCCTGCTGTCCCGGTGTCTCCACGCTGCCCCCACATCCCCACACCATCCTGGTGTCCCCACGCCATCCAAGTGTCCCCACACCATCCTGGTGTCCCAATGCCATCCTGGTGTCCCCACGCTGTCTCCCCACGTCCCCCTGCTGTCCCCACGTCCCCCTGCTGTCCCCACGTCCCCACGCTGTCCCCACGTCCCCACAGCAGCACGCCTGGCTGCTGGAGCAGTTCCGCCTGGTCTACACCGTGGGCTACTCCCTGTCCCTCATCTCCCTCCTCCTGGCGCTGCTGCTGCTGCTGCTCTTCAGGTACCGGGGGGATCGGGCGCTGCCAGCGGCACCCATAGGTGCTGCCGGGCACCCTTGGGTGCTACCCAAGCCCCCTCGCCCCCACCCCAGGCGCCTGCGTTGCACCCGCAACTACATCCACGCCAACCTCTTCCTCTCCTTCGTGCTGCGGGCGGGCGCCATCCTGACGCGGGACGCGCTGCTGCACCGCCACCTGCGCCCCGGCCTCGGCGACCCCCTGCAGCTGCTGAGCCAGCAGGTGGGGGCACCCATGGGTGGGGGGCACCCTTGGGTGGTGGGGCACACGTGGGAGGGTGCGCACGTGGGTGGGGGATGCCCGCTGGGGGGGGGAATGTGTGGGGGGAGAACGCAAAAGTTTGGGGGTTCTGAGGTGGGTGCCGGTGCCACCACGGGGCTGGTGTCACCACGGTGGCGCTGCCATCGTGACGTTGGTTCTCCTGGTGTCACCGTGATGGTGGGACCACTGTGACATTAGTGACAGCACGGTGGCAGTGCCACCACGCTGCTGGTGCCACCACGGTGGCGGTGCCATCATCGTCTTGGTTCTGCTGGTGTCACCAGGATGGCAGTGCCACCATGGTGCCACAAGGACAATGCCATTGTGCTGCTGGTGCCACCGTGCCACCAGGTGCCACCACGATGGCAATGCCACCACACTGCTGGTGCCACCAGGATGGCAATGCCACCGTGCTGCTGGTGCCACCAGGTGCCACCAGGTGCCACCACGATGGCAATGTCACCACAGTGCCACAAGGACAATGCCACCACGGTGCTGGTGCCACCGTGCTGCTGGTGCCACCGTGCCACCAGGTGCCACCAGGTGCCACCAGGTGCTACCAGGATGGCAATGCCACCATGCTGCTGGTGCTGCCACCGTGCCGCCGGTGCCACCCCGGTGTCCCCGTGGCGTCCCCTGGCAGGCGGTGGCGGGGTGCCGGCTGGCGCAGGCGCTGACCCAGTACTGCGTGGGTGCCAACTACGGGTGGCTGCTGGCCGAGGGGCTCTTCCTGCACAAGCTGCTGGTCCTGGCCACCTTTTCGGGTGACCGCTGCCTCCCCGCCTTCCTCCTCCTCGGCTGGGGTGAGCCACATGTCCCCCGTGTCCCCAATTGTCCCCACACCGCGGTCCCCAACCCCTGTCCCCAACCCCTGTCCCCAACCCCGTCCCCGCAGGCGCCCCCGTGCTCTTCGTGGTGCCGTGGGTGGTGGTGCGCTACCTCTACGAGAACGAGGGGTGAGTCCCTTTGTGCCCCCCCAAATTTTTGTCACCCGGAGGGGACGCCGCTGTCCCCAAGGGGGTGTCCCCAAGGGGGGGGGACAGCGCTGAGCTCCGTCCCCGCTCCAGGTGCTGGGAGAGGAACGAGAAGGCGGCCGTGTGGTGGATCATCCGCTGCCCCATCCTGATGGCCGTGGCGGTGGGTGACACGGGCACGGGGGGGGTGACACGGGCACAGGGGAGGTGACACGGGCACGGGGGTGTCATCGTTTGTCCCTGTCCCTTCTCTTTGTCACAGGTGAACTTCGTGGTGTTCGTGCGCATCGTCCGCATCCTGGTGGCCAAAGTGCGGGCGCATCAGGTGGCCCGCGGGGACTGCAGGGTCAGGTGGGGACACATGGGGACATGGGGACACCGGGGGGGGGCGTGGGGACACCGGGGGGGGTGTGGGGACACCGGGGTGTGTATGGGGACACTGGGATGTGCTTGGGGACATCAGGATGTGCATGGGGACAAGGGGACACTGGGATGTGCATGGGGACACCTGAGCCTGTCCCTGTCCCTGTAATGTCCCCAGGTGTGTCCCCATCAGGGTAATGTCCCCAAATGTGTCCCTATGAGTGTCCCCATCCATGTAATGTCCCCAGAAGTGTCCCCAGGTGTGTCCCCATCCCTGAAATGTCCCAAGAAGTGTCCCCACACGTGTCCCCATGCCTGTCCCCATCCCTGTAATGTCCCCAAGTGTGTCCCCATGCCTATCCCTATCAGGGTAATGTCCCCAAATGTGTCCCCATGAGTGTCCCCATCCATGTAATGTCCCCAGAAGTGTCCCCACATGTGTCCCCATGCCTGTCCCCATCAGGATAATGTCCCCAGCTGTGTCCCCACTTGTCCCCACGTGTGTCCCCGTCCACATAACGTCCCCAAATGTGTCCCTGTGAGTGTCCCCATCTGTGTAATGTCCCCAGAAGTGTCCCCAAGTGTGTCCCCAGGTGTGTCCCCATGCCTGTCCCCATCAGGATAATGTCCCCAAGCGTGTCCCCACGTGTCCCCATGCCTGTCCCCATCCACGTAACATCCCCAGGCGCATTCCCCGTGCCCGTAAGCTCCATGAGCGCATCCCCACACGTGTCCCCACGCGTGTCCCTGTCCCCACACGTGTCCCCACGCGTGTCCCCGTCCCCGAGCGTGTCCCCTGGTGTCCCCAAAGGCTGGCCAAGTCGACGCTGACGCTGATCCCGCTGCTGGGGGTGCACGAGGTGGCCTTCGCGCTGGTGGCCGAGGAGCAGGCGGGTGGCACCGTGCGCCTCGTGCGCCTCTTCCTGCAGCTGCTGCTCTCCTCCAGCCAGGTTGGGGGGGTCGTGGGGGGGGCAATTGGGGTCGTGGGGGGGCAATTGGGGTCGTGGGAGGGCAATTGGGGTCGTGGGGGGGGTGTTGGGGGGGAATGGGGGGGGTGGGAGGGGTAGGGAGGGCGCAATGGGGGGTGTAGGGGGGGCGCAGGGGGTGCAATAGGGGTGCAATGGAGGGGTTATGGGGGGCGTGGGGGGGTCAGGGGGGGACCGGGGGGGGCAATTGGGGTCGTTGGGGGGCAATTGGGGTCGTGGGGAGGGTCGTGGGGGGGAATGGGGGGGTGGGAGGGGTAGGGAGGGCGCAATGGGGGGCGTTGGGGGGGCGCAGGGGGGGCAATAGGGGGGCAATGGGGGGGTTATGGGGGCGTGGGGGGGTCGGGGGGGAACTGGGGGGGGGCAATTGGGGTCGTGGGGGGGGAATTGGAGTCGTGGGGGGGGGGTGTGGGGGGGAATGGGGGGGGTGGGAGGGGTAGGGAGGGCGCAATGGGGGGCGTTGGGGGGGTGCTGGGGGGGCAATAGGGGGGTAATGGGGGGGTTATGGGGGCGTGGGAAGGACCGGGGGGGGCAATTGGGGTCGTTGGGGGGCAATTGGGGTCGTGGGGTGGGGTGTGGGGGGGAATGGGGGGGGTGGGAGGGGCAGGGAGGGCGCAATGGGGGGTGTAGGGGGGTGCAGGGGGGGCAATGGGGGGGTTATGGGGGGGTTATGGGGGCGTGGGGGGGCAATGGGGGGCAATGGGGGGGCAATGGGGGGCGTGGGGGGGCAATGGGGGGGCAATAGGGCAATAGGGGGGCAATGGGGGGGCAGAGAGGTCAGGCAGGGGGGTGCCCCGCCCCCCCCCAAGCCCCAGGTGCCTCCCCCCCAGGGCCTCATCGTCAGCGTCCTCTACTGCTTCGTCAACAAGGAGGTGCGTGTCACGACATGTCGCGACACGGGGGGGGGAACGCGACATATATCGCGACATATCGCACCGCCTCGGGCTGTGCTGCGCCCTCTCGTGCCGTGCCAGGCCCTGTCACGACTTGTCGGGCGCAATATCGCGATATTTCGTGACATGTCGCCGTGCCCCCCCCCCCCCCTCCAGGTGCAGGCGGAGGTGCGGCGCGGGTGGCAGCGGTGCCGCCTGGGTGCCCCCTGCCCCCCAGGAGCCCCCCGGGGACCCCCCCGGGGACCCCCCCGGGGTCCCCGGCGCTACGTGGCCGTGGGGGGGTCTCGCCCGGTGCCCCGAGACTCTGGGGGGCACCCCCTGGCTGAGAGCTGCTGCTGAGGGTGGGGGGGGGACCCTGACACCTTTGGGTGCTGGGGGGGGGCCTAACACCTTAAGGTGCTGGGACAGGGGTGTGGGGGGGTCCTGGACACCTTTGGGTGCTGGGGGGGTGGTCCCTGACACCTTAAGGTGCTGGGGAAGGGGTCTGGGGGGTCCCTGACACCTTTGGGTGCTGAGGGTCTGTGGGGGGGTCCCTGACACCTTTGGGTGCTGGGGGAGGGTTATGGGGGGGTCCTGGACACCTTTGGGTGCTGGGGAGGCCTAGGGGGGAGTCCCTGACAGCTTTGGGTGCTGGGGGTCTGGGGGGGCCCCTAACACCTTAAGGTGCTGGGGAAGGGGTCTGGGGGGGGTCCTGGACACCTTTGGGTGCTGGGGGGGTCCCTGACACCCTGAGGTGCTGGGGGAGGGGTCTGGGAGGTCCCTGACACCTTTGGGTGCTGGGAGGGGTTGGGGGGGATGTCACTGTCACCTATGGGTGCTGGGGGGGGGGGGGGGGGTGGTCCCAGGGTACCCCGGGCTGCTTGGCCCCAGCTTTGTACCCCCAAAGAAAGCTGTGACGTAATGCAGTGGCTCGTGTGACGTCATATCTGCGCCGGGGGGGGGGGGGAGGGGAGAACACACTGAGGGGGGGGGTTGGCACCACCCTAAGGTTACTCCTAGCTGGGGACTACATCTCCCAGCATGCCCCTGCGCGCATGCGCAGCAGCGCCAGGTAACTCGCTGTTCGTACTGCGCATGCGCGGACTCAGCCGCAGGGCACAGAACTACAATTCCCATCGGCCCCCTCCCCCGCGGCGCACGCGCAGCGCGTGCGGCCGTGCGCACGCGCGAGGCACCCCGGAAGCGGCGCGGAGAGGCGGAGCGGGCCGCGCCCGGCACCTGCCCGGTGAGCGGGGGAGGGGCGGCGGGGCCGGGCGGGGCCGGGCGGGGCCCGGAGCCGGGGGCGGCGGCGGGGTAACGGCGGCGGGGAGCGGCGGGACCGGGGCTGCGGCCTGCGGGGCCGGCCGAGGCCCGGTTCGGCGGCGGGGCTCGGCGGCGGCGGCGGCGGCGGCTTCGGGCCCGGGGCCCGCAGCGGAGGCTCGGGGCGGGGGCCCGGGGCCGGGCCCGGGGCGGGGGCGCGCGCGCGGGGCGGGGGCGCGTGGGGGCCGCGGCGCGGGTTCGTCCCCGGGGCCCTGGGGAGGGCGGGGGGGAGCTGGCCCCGCCCCCTCCTACTTGGCCCCGCCCCCTTTCTCCCGCGGCCACGCCCCCGCGCTGAGCTCCCGCCCGCCCGCCGCCGCCGCGCTGCCGCCGTCCATATATGGGCATGGCCCGAGCGCGGCCCCCTGATTGGCTGCGGGCCGCGCGCAGCCCCCGCCGACAAACGGCCGGCGGTTAAAAGGGCCGCGCGGCGCGCGCCGGACGGGGCCCACCCCCCGCGCGGCCACCGCGGCCGCTTTAAGAGCCGGGGCCCCCCCCTCCTTCCCCCGGCCGGAGCCGGCGGCGCCGGTGAGGGGGCGGGGCGAGAGCGCGGGAGGGGCGGGGCCTCGGGCAGGTGCGCGGGGGGCGGGGTTTAGGGGTTGGGGGCGGGGTTTAGGGATTGGGGGCAGGTGCTTGTCGGGGCGGGGTTTGAGAGGGCGTGGCTTAAGGTGGGCGGGGCTTGATGGGGCGGGGCCGGGGTTGGGCCCATTCATGGCCCCGTCCCAGCCCCATTCATGGCCCCAGTGACCCCAGTAACGCCCCCACTGGCCCCATAGTGGCCCCATACTGGCCCCAGGAGCCTTGCCCTGTCCCCTTCTTGTCCCTCCCAGCCCCATATTGCCCCCTGCACCCCCAACCTCATATTATCCCATTGCTGTCCTCCCCCAGCCCCATATTGTCCCCAGCCCCATATTGTCCCCACCCCGTCCCCTCCGACCCCATCCTGTCCCCCCCAGTCCCATATTGCCCCCCCGTTCCTCCCAACCCCATATTGTCCCCTTCCTGTCCCCCCCACCCCACATTGTCTCACCCTGTCCTTCCCAGCCCCATATTGTCCCCACCCTGTCCCCTCCGACCCCATACTGTCCTCACCAGCACCATATTATCCCACTTTCTCCCCCCCAGCCCCATATTGTCCCCTTCCTGTCCCCCCCAGCCCCATACTTTAATCCCCAACCCCATATTGTCCCCACCCTGTCCCCCCCAGTCCCGTATTATCCCCGTTCCTGTCGCCCCTCGACCCGATATTATCCCTTTCCTGTCCCCCCCAGCCCCATATTGTCCCCATCCTGTGCCCACCAGCCCCATACCGTCCCCGCCAGCCCCATATTGTGCCCACCCCATCCCCCCCAACCCCATATTGTCCCCTTGCTGTCCCCCCAGCCCCATATCAACCCCTTCCTATCCCCCCTCGCCCCATATCATCCCCTTCCTATCCCCCCCCAGCCCCATATTCCCCCATCCTGCCCCCACCAGCCCCACACTGTCCCTGCCAGCCCCATATTGTGCCCACCCCATCCCCGCCGACCCCGCTAACGTCCCCGTATCTCTCCCCAGGCCTGGGCACGGGCGCCGGCAGCTCGGCGACGCGGCGGCCGTGCCATGCAGCCCTGATGGAGCCCAACGCCTTCCCCCAGCTCCAGCTCTGGTGCCCGCGCCCTTTCGGCACCTACACCCAAAACAAGCCATGCCCGGTCCCCGGCCCCACCAAAAAACCTTGCCGTGCCCCCGAAGAACCCGCCGGACCCCGCGCCCCTTCGGAAAACACCCCGCCGCCCCCCGCCGCCCCGCCGGACGAGGGCAGGGTGCTGCTGGACACTTGGTACGTCATCAAACCCGGCAACACCAAGGAGAAGGTGGCTTTTTTCGTCGCCCACCAGTGCGGCGGCACCGGCCGCGCCAGCACCATGAAGGTGAAGGGCAACTGGGGCAGCGAAAGCTCCAAAGCCAAGCGGCGCCGGCGCTGCCACCACCCCGGCAAAAGCAAAAGCGGGGCTGACGGCGAGGGGGGCGGCGAGCCCCCCGACCTCCTCTCGGTGGCCGAGATGGTGGCGCTGGTGGAGCAGCGCACGGCGCTGGCCCTGCAGGGTTTCCAACCCCCGGCGGCGCCCGTGGTTTTCATGGAGGCGGCCGGCGAGGCCAAAACCCCCGCGGCGAGCGCCGACTGCAGCCGGGTGGCCGAAGCCGTGGCTCAATTCGAGTCGCGGCAACGCGGCGGCGCGCGGCACAACGGGCTCTGCCACCCCGGCGCCGAGTGCGCCGCCACCACCGCCGCCACCACGGCCACCGCCGCGGTGGCACCGGCGCCCGGCGAGGTGCGCATCGCTTTCCGCATCTCCAGCGGGCGTGAAAACCGGCCCGGAGCCTCCCCGGCCGAGCCGGCGGCGAGCGGTGGGCGCCCCAATTGCGTTTTCGTGGGGTGCGGGGCCGCCGGGGGCACCCGCGCCAAGGACAAGATCACCTGCGACCTCTACCAGCTCATCAGCCCGTCCCGCGACGCCTTGCCCAACAACGTGGAGTTCCTCCTGGCCAGCGCCGCGCCCAAAGGGGACGGGGACGGCGCCGACGTGGACATGGGGTGCGGCGAGGGGACGGCGCCCCCCGGTAAGCCGGACGCCGCCGAAGGATCCGGCGGAGAGGCGGCATCGGCGTCGGCATCATCGGCGTCACGGGACTGCGCGTCCGGCTTCCACGTGGACGTGGTGGTGACGGGGGTGGTGGACCAGTGCGTCTTTTTCGGCAAGGACAGCGCCAAGAAGATGAAGGAGGAGACGGTGAGGCTGCCGGCGCCGCAGGACGACCCGCCGCCGGGACAGCTTTTCCTCCTGCCGGGCGCCGAGGAGGCGGCCGAGGTGGGAGCGGGAGCGGCG
Organism: Aythya marila; assembly: GCF_965140915.1. NCBI lineage: Eukaryota > Metazoa > Chordata > Aves > Anseriformes > Anatidae > Aythya > Aythya marila. The sequence continues at coordinate 158,917 of NC_139072.1, read as the reverse complement.
GAGGCGGCCGAGGAAACGGCGACGGCGACGGCGGTGACGCCGGACCCGTCGCTGTGCCGCTTGTACCGCCACGTCTCGCACGATTTTTTGGAGATCCGCTTCAAAATCCAGCGGCTGCTGGAGCCGCGGCAGTACATGCTGCTGCTGCCCGAGCACGTGATGGTGAAAATCTTCAGCTACCTGCCCACCCAGGCTTTGGCCGCCCTCAAGTGCTCGTGCCACTACTTCAAATCCATCATCGAGACCTTCGGGGTGCAGGCCACCGATTCGCGCTGGAACCGCGACCCCCTGTACCGCGACGACCCCTGCAAGCAGTGCAAGAAGCACTACGAGAAGGGGGACGTGTCCCTGTGCCGCTGGCACCCCAAACCCTACCACCACGACCTGCCTTACGGCCGCTCCTACTGGATGTGCTGCCGGCGCCCCGATAAAGAGGCGCCCGGCTGCCGCGTGGGGCTGCACGACAACAACTGGGTGCACCCGGCCGCCCGCCGCGACGACGGGAGGTGAAGGACGGAAGGAAGGGACGGTGACGGCGGGGGGGACGCGGAGGGGGGGAGGCCGGGGCGCAGGAGGAGGCGGGGAAAAAAGGAAAATGTGGAAAAAAAAAAAAAAAAAGGAAAAGAAACGGAAGGAAGAGGAAGGAAAGGTGTGGAGGGTGTGGGGGGAAAGGGGGTCGGGGGGTGGGGGTGTTGTGGGGGTGTCACGCCGGTGGTGGCGCCGTGGGGTGGTGGCATCTTGGGGACATCACGCCGGTGGTGGCACTTTGGGGTGGGGGCATCATGGGGACATCACGCTGGTGGTGGAACCATGGGGTGGTGGCATTTTGGGGTGGGGGCTCCACAGGGTGGTGGCACCATGGGGACATCATGCCAGTGGTGGCACTTTGGGGTGGTGGCATCATGGGGACATCATGCTGGTGGCGACACTTTGGGGTGGTGGCACTTTGGGGTGGTGGTTCCATGGGGTGGTGGCATCTTGGGGACATCACATTGGTGGTGGCACTTTGGGGTGGTGGCTCTGCAGGGTGGTGGCATCATGGGGACATCATGCTGGTGGTGGCACTTTGGGGTGGTGGCTCTGCAGGGTGGTGGCATCATGGGGACATCATGCCAGTGGTGGCACTTTGGGGTGGTGGCTCCACAGGGTGGTGGCATCATGGGGACATCACATCGGTGGTGGCACTTTGGGGTGGTGGTTCCATGGGGTGCTGGCTCCATGGGGTGCTGGCATCATGGGGACATCACGCCAGTGGTGGCACCAAGGTGACATCCCATGGGGGTGACGTCCTATGGGGGTGATGTCCCAACAGGGTGACATCTCACAAGGGTGACATTCCATAGGGGTGACATCCCACAGGGGTGATGTCCCATGGGGGTGACATGTGACCAAGGTGACATCCCAAGGGGGTGACATCCCATGGGGGTGATGTCCCACCAGGGTGACATCCCATCAGGGTGACAACTCCCCGGGGTGACATCCCATGGGGGTGACGTCCTATGGGTGATGTCCCATCAAGGTGACATCCCTCCAGGGGGGTGACAACCCCTCAAGCTGACATCCCATGGGGCTGACATCCAACAGGGGTGATGTCCCACCAGGGTGACATCCCATGGGGGTGACACCCCCGGTGGTGCCACCCCCCCGCAGGTTCCCCGCGGACGGCGCCACCACCACGTCCCCATCCCTGTCCCCAACCCCACTGCGCGTGCGCCTCTCCCTCCTCCCCCCCGCCCTTCGGAAAAGGGGGCGTATCGCAGCGAGCAAGCCACGCCCTACTCTATATCCAAGACCACACCCCCTCCGCGAAACCACGCCATCCACTAAACCACGCCCCTCTACGAAACCACACCCCCTTATTCGAAGCCACACCCCCTCTCGCGAAACCACACCCGCCTTTCGAAGACCACGCCCCCTTCTCGAAGACCACGCCCCCCTCCCGGGTGGCCCCGCCCCCGCGCCATGCGGAAGGGCGCCGGAGGCTCCCGGAGGCCCCGGGCCGCGGGTTCGGGTCCCGGTCCCGGCCCGGTGGCGGTGCCGCTGCCGCTGCCGGTGCCCGGGCTCTGCCCCCGCCTCCGGGGCTGCCCCCGGCCGCTGCCGCCGCTGCTCCTGGCCCTGGCGGCGGCCGCTGCCATCCTCTACGCGGCCTGGCCCGCCGGGGAGCGGAGCACCGGAGGAGGACCGGTAAAATGGGGGGGGGGGAACCGGGATTAGGGGAGGGAACCGGGATTAAGGGGGGGGTACCGGGATTAGGGAGGGGTCCCCGGATTAGGGGGGGGTGCCGGGATTGAGGGAGGGTGCCCGGATTTTGGGGGGGGGTCCTGGGATTCGGGGGGTCCCGGGATTTGGGGAGGGGGTACCAGGATTAGGGGGGGGCCCCGGATTAGGGGGAGGTCCTGGGATTGAGGGAGGGTCCCGGGATTAGGGGGAGGTCCCAAGATTAGGGGTGGTCCCAGGAATTGGGGGAATTGTCCCCCCCCAGGACACCCCCACCCCATGGGAGCCCCCAGACCCCCCCCCATAACCTCCAAGACCCCCAGACCCCCCCCAGGACACCCCCACCCCATGGAAGCCCCCAGACCCCCCCAGGACACCCCCACCCCATGGGAGCCCCCAGACCCCCCCCAGGACACCCCCACCCCATGGGAGCCCCCAGACCCCCCCCAACCCCTCCTTGACCCCCAGACGCCCCCCCCCCAACCCTATACCCCCCAAAACCCCTCCCAGCATCCCCACCCCTTATCTCTGTCCCCCCCCCCGTACCCCAAACAGCCCCCCCGGGCCCCCCCCTCGGAGCAGGACCTCCGTTCCCTCCTGGGGGGGCTGCACCCCCCCCGCCTCCGCGACGCTTTCCTGCGCCCCCTCCTACGGGAACGACCCCCGGGCAGCGCCGGGAGCCTCGCCGCCCGCCAGGTAAACCCCCCCTAATGTCACCTTTGTCCCCCCCCCCCAAAAAAAAACACACCGTATCACCATGTGTCCCCCCCCCCCAGCACATCGCAGACCGGCTGGCGGCGCTGCCGGCCGGCTGGCACCTGGAGCTCGACGCCTTCGAGGCCACCACGCCGCGGGGGCCGGTGGCCTTCGCCAGCTTGGTGGCCACGCTGGCCCCCGCCGCCCCCCGCCGCCTGGCTCTGGCTTGTCACTACGACACCAAGGTGCTGCCACCGGGCCCCCCCCCGGCTCGCCTCCCCTTTTTGGGGGCCACCGACTCGGCCGTGCCCTGTGCCATGCTGCTGGAGCTGGCGGCTGCCCTCGACCGGCCCCTGCGGAGGGCGAAGGATAGGGTGGGTGCTGAGCCCCCCCCTCCCCATCTCGCCCCCCCCCACCCCCGACCCCAAACAGGGTGCTTTGGTGTCCCCCAGGTCACCCCCAGCCACCTGGGTCCGCTGCCGGACACCCCCAGGACGCTTGGGTCCCTCCTGGAGTCCCCCCAGGACACTTGGGACCCCCCCCCAGACACCCCCAAAACACTTGGGACCCCCCCCAGATACCTGGGTCCTCTCCAAGACACCCCCAGGACACTTGGGTCACCTCTGGGACACCCCCAGGACATTTGGGTTCCCTCCCAGGACACCTGGGTCCCCCCCCAGACACCCCCAGGACACTTGGGACCCTCCCCAGGGACACCTGGGTCCCCTCCAAGACACTTGGGACCCCCCCCAGATACCTGGGTCCCCCCCCAGGCACCCCCAGGACACTTGGGTCCCCCCCAGAGACACCTGCGTCCCCCCTGGTACACCTGAATCCCCCCCCAAGACCCCCCCAGGACACTTGGGTCCCTCCTGGACCCCCCCCGGGACACCTGGGTCCCCCCCGGGACACCTGGGTCCCCCCCAGAGCCCACCTGGGACACTTTTCCCCCCCCGTAACCCTCCACGGAGCCCCCTGGGTCCCTCCCATCCCACCCGGCTCCCTCCCAGACCCCTCCTTGGGACCCCAGGGTGCCCCCGAGGGCCCCCCCAGGAAGATTTCGGTCCCCGCAGGGCGCGGAGGTGACGCTGCAGCTGCTTTTCCTCGACGGCGAGGAGGCCTTCGAGGAGTGGAGCGCCACCGACTCGCTCTACGGCGCCCGGCACCTGGCGGCACGCATGGCTGCCACCCGCCACGGCCCCCACGGCACCCAGATCACCGCCATGGTGAGTGTGGCCCACCCCCCCGGCACCCAAGGGTGGTGGCAGGGTGGTGTGGTGGCACCCAAGGGTGGTGGTGGCCCCGCTGGGACAGTCCCATGGCACCCAAGGGTGGTAGTGGCCCAGGTGGGACAGTCCCATGGCACCCAAGAGTGGTGGCAGGGTGGTGTGGTAGCACCCAAGGGTGGTGGTGGCCCCGCTGGGACAGTCCCATGGCACCCAAGGGTGGTGGCAGGGTGGTGGGATGGCACCCAAGGGTGGTGGTGGCCCAGCTGGGACAGTCCCATGGCACCCAAGGGTGGTGGTGACCCCACTGGGACAGTCCCATGGCACCCAAGGGTGTTGGCAGGGTGGTAGCACTGCCAGATTGTCCCCCCTCACCACGGTGGCCCAACCGGGATGGTCCTGGAGCACCCAAGGGTGGTGTCCCTATGGCCACGTGGTGTCCCCGTGGCCGTGCTGATGTCCCCGCGCCGTGTCCCCAGAGCCTGCTGGTGCTGCTGGACCTGCTGGGCACCCAGCACCCCGCCATCCACAGCCACTTCCCCCGCACCCACCACTGGTTCCTGCGCCTCGTCGCCATCGGTGCGCCCTGGGGACATGGGGACATGGGGACACAGGGACGTGGGGACACGGGGACGGGTGTGGGGTCAGGGCGTGGATGGGGACAGGGCATGGATGGGCCCTGCGGACGTGCAAAGTGTTGGGGACGTGGCATGGGGACAGGATGGGGGGCAAGGGGATGGGGACAGGGAGTGGGTGGCACCTGGGGACGCCCCTGGGTTTGGGGACAAGCATGGGGTGGGGTGACATGGGGATGGGGACAGGGTGGGTGCTGGGATAGGGATGGGAATGGGGACACGGATGGGACGAGGAGGCTGGGATGGGGACAGAGATGGACACGGGATGGGGACGGGGGTGTCACGGAGCCACCAAATGCCTTCCTCTCTGTCCCCCCGTGTCCCCTTTGTGTCCCCAACGTGCAGAGAAACGACTGCGAAACCTGGGGCTGCTGCACGCCTCCCCCAAGGACCAGCCCTTTTTCCGTCTCAGCCCACCCCCGGGGCCCGTCGAGGACGACCACGTCCCCTTCCTACAACGTGGTAATGTCCCCGTGTCCCCCACGCTGTCCCCAAATCCCCACCAAGCTCCACGTCACCTTGCCCGTGTCCACGTCCACCCCACCGCGTCCCCTCCCTGTGTCCCCGCAGGCGTCCCCGTGCTGCATCTCATCCCCATGCCCTTCCCCTGGGTCTGGCACACCACCGAGGACAACGAGGCCAACCTCCACCTGCCCACCGTGGAGGACCTCTGCAAAATCCTCGCCGCCTTCGTGGCCGAGTTCCTGCAGCTCTGAGCCACCCCGATACCCCCGACACCCTCTGGTTTGAGCCCCCCCGGGGCATCGGGGCAGCCCCTGGCCGTGCTGGGAGCCCCCCCCAAATTAAATCCTAGGTGCCTGGCGGCGTGTCCCCTGCTGTCACCCACCCCTGGGGACACAGTTCGGAACAGGCTCACGGGGTGGCAGGACCACAGAGGGGGGAACCCAGCTGGAAAAGGCAACGGGGGGGCTCCTCGACCCCATTTTCAGCTGGGGAAGGTCCAACCAGACCTCCAAAAGTCCCGTCCAGACCCCAAAGTGCTGCTGGATGCTTCGTCATGGAGGTCCTTCTCGTTTTAATTCGGTCAACAGTCCCCTTGTGTTTTATTTCCGCGCCTCCCCCGGTTGCTGCAGACCCACGGAAGAGCAAACTGTTACGTAAAAAGCGCATCCATGTTGAAAAGATGTGTTTAAATATTAATTAAACAGCGAGGGAGCACCGGAATGATCAAGGAAGCGAGCTGTTGGTTCTCATAATGTTTCTCCTTCATCTGCCTGTCGCTGTGGTGTTCTGGATTTTCACTGCAATCAGATCTCTCTCCTGAAAAAAAAAAAACAAAAACACTTTTTTTGGGGGTCTGTTTTGGCCCCATTTCCATCGATGCATGTCCTTGCGTCTGTCCCCATCAGCCCAGTTCTTGACCTCGAAGCCATCCTCTTGCATGCGTCTACTTGGGAACGCTTCACTGCAGAAATGTAATTGGTTTTAAAAAGTGTTTTTGTTTTTTTTTTTTAATTTATTTTTATTTTTTCCCCCAATCTCCTGAAATGTTGAAGCATCTAATCCTGGAGATAACGGAAGGGACCAGATTACGAGACTCAAAGCACTTAAAAGCAGCAGTTGTCTAGCTCTTTGGAAGGAAATGACCTACACAGAGGCTGTTCCTAGAAGTATTTCCTGATTTTTGTGTTGTTCTGCCCCCCTTGCCACCTAATACCATCCCCTACAGAACTCAGAGCCACCCAGTGTGATCCCAGTGCCCCCAGTACCCTCCCAGACCCTTGCTGTATGTCCTAGAGCCCACCAGGATCCTCCCAGTAACCCCAAGACCCTCCCAGATTATTCCAAGTTCCCTGAGAGCCCCCCTCAGAAACACCCAGGACCCTCACAGCACCCATAAAACCTACTCCAAGCCCTCCAGGACTAACCCAGACCCTCAGGAATCTCCCAGGACCCCCATATACACCTCTGGTCACACAAAACCCCCCAGAAAGAAGGCTCAGGGACACCACAAGGTCCTCAGAAATAGTCCTGGGAAATCCGCAGAGATGCTGAGGGAACCACTATGGAAAAAATATATGGTTTTGGAGCTTAAGGAGCACCTCAGGAGGGATTCTGAGGGGAATAGAGAGGGCCTAAGGGGGGTGAAGAGGCACCAGAATGTTCTGGGGCATAATAAATGCCTGCAGAGGGGACCCAGGTGGTATTGTGGAGTCCATAGGGCCAGGTGTAGGGTTCCTTAGGGGTACTGTGAAAGCCAGCGGGGGGCTTTGGGGTGCAAGGAGGACCAAATGAGGGGGTCCTGAGGATCTGATGGTGGGTGCAAGGGGGCTGAAAGGGCAAATGGAGGCCACTGGAGCGCCTCAGAAGGCACATTGGGGTGCCGGTAGGTTCCTGGGGTAGCCAAGCAGGTGAAAATTGGAAATTGGAGGCGCCTTGAGGGAATTTGGTGGCCAAATGAGCATTGTGGGGTGAAATACACGCAGAAAAGAAGGAGAAAGAGGGCTCTGAGTGTAACAAATGCAAACAGAGGGGGACCTGGCGGCCAGGAGGACTACATCTCCCAGTATACCGCGGGAGGGGGGGGGCAACGCGCATGCGCACGGTGGGGGGGGGGGCTGCGTGCAGCGCCGCCTTGTGGCGGCAGGGAGCTGAGCCGCTGAACCGCGCATGCGCCTGGAGGGCAGGACCATAGAGTTGCGGAGTGGCCTGTGCAGGAAGGGACCCCCCGGAGGACCAGCGAGTCCTGCTCATGGCGCCCCTCCGGTCCTCCAAACAGGCCCACCTGGGGCCTGGTCGCCATGAGCCTTGTCCACGCGCTTTGTGAGCACCCACAGGTGTGGGGCCTGCACCTCAAATGTGACTTATCCCAAATGTCCTCACACAGTTTGAGCCATTCCCTCACCTTTTACCACCATTTGTCCCATCATGGAGGCTCCACAGGCACCCCCAGTTGCACAACCCAAGTCCCCTCAGCTGCTCCTCACACACCATGGCCACCGGTCCTTACACCGCCTTCATGGCCCTCCTCAGGGCACGTCCAAGTCGCGTTGCCTCCTGATCTACCACAATCTCCCTGTATAGCCTCTACAACCCCCAAGAAAACCAATGGCTCCTGATTCAACATCACCCATAAACTTAGCGTGCATTCAACTCCCGTGTTCAGGTCATTGCTAGCAATATTGAAGAAAAATTGACTTAAAATAAGCCTTGGGAGCACCACCAGTGACTGGCCACCAAGTTGATGCCATCCCAGTTACAACACTTTCAGCCCAACCCTTCAGCTAATTGTTCCTCCATCCTATGGTGTCCATGCCCAGCTGATACTGAGGGAGCACTAAAAGCTTTGCTAAAATCCAAAAATAACAACAAAAGACTAAAAAAATGAACCCAAACTCACTACCTTCCCTTTGTCCACCAGGTGGGTAACCTTGTCCTAAAAAGATCATGAGTTTACATGGCAGGACTTGCCCTTCGTGAACCCATACTGGCTTTGTCTAATGACTGCACTGTCTGTTATTTCTTTGATATATATGTATATATATATATAATTACCAGAATAATCTGCTCCCTAACTTTATATAGAGTAATTGCAGAGGGTTCATCAGTGGGCTCTGGCTTTCTGCTGCTTTCCACACCTTTCTGCTTGTATAACAGAGACATCAGGAGCTCAGAGTCACTTCCAACCTCGAGATCTGAAAACAACCTGGAGAGAATCACCAAACCTCAATTCTATTTAAGGGAGTAATAGTTAAAACAAATCCAGTTTGCTGCTGCTGTCATAGGCAAGCAAGGATGATGCTAGCACAACTCACACCAGTTTGAAGATGAGATGGACAACCTGAGTACACACCGCAAATTGTCAAAATACAGCATTTCCAGCTCCAGCCCCTGAATCCCATGAGATGCTGCTCAGCAACAGAAGAGTTTTCATACTTAGCATGTAGGTACCAAATAAAAGGGCATGACAGAAATTGCTACTGGCAGAAAATGGCAGGATGTCACCAATAAATTGATTTAATGTGCAGGTGGGCTGAGCCACTCATGATACTCGTAGCAGTCAGGTTGCAGTAATTCAGAAAAGCACGTTCAAATTCCAGCACTGAATTTTGTGAGTGGGAAAAGATATATATATATTAAATAAAAGAAAACTGATATGAGTGTAGCTGCACAACCTTATCTCACTTTAACAAATATACCTGATAACAGACATCCCCCTCCCCTCCCTTCCCCCAGTTACTTCTTTCTCAATTTATGTTTGGTAATCAGAACAAAACGTGGACCTCACCAAATCTGGGCATCATAGAGACCTCAAGAAAATGCCTCCTACTTAGGCAATTAGTGAGACTAACTGTATTAAAATATAGTATTTAATTTTAGTGGAGTTAAACAGCTTTCAGCTGTCCACCAGGTAACTTTTCTTGAGCATTCTTTCATATTCAAACAGGAGAAATATTTATAGACAGTTAAAGGGACAACATTAGGAGAAATACTTTTCTTTGCTAAATTAGATCTCAATCACCTGAAAAGATGGAAAGTCACTCAGCTCGCAAGCCTCTCCTGTCAATTGCTTTTTCGTTCCGTTTCTTGAGCTTCAATAAATAAAAGGTATCCTTGTTTTCTCTTGTTTTGTTTACAGAGCTAGGTACTTTGCAAAGGATCAGCGACCAATGAGGATGACAGAGATGACATTTTGTTTGGTCGAGGTCACCAATTCCTCTTGTGCATATTTCAAAACCTAAACCTTGGGTCCATCTCGATTTGCCAGTATCCCTTGAAACAAAAGGAACATTTCATTCCATATGATGCGTTAAAATGACTTGACCGGACACATTCACATAATTCATCTATCAGCCAGTTACATTACACTTCATGCAGCATTACAGAAAGAAGAGACTGGTATAAAAGCCATCTGAAGATGAGGTGTCACAGTGAGATTGTGCAGTGTGCCTCAGGACACGGGAGCTTTCGTCTGCGGGTCCTCGCTCAGCAAATTTACCACCGAAATAAAAAGAGAGAAAAATACCTTCAGCTTTCAGAGCGGGAGACTATGGCATGGTTTTCAGCATAGCAAAAACGTGCACAGTGGAACACACCTGATTTCAACCGGTTTGTGAAGTTTTACAATTTAGGAAGAACAAAAAGCGGGGGCTTCGTCCTGCCCAGAGGTAAATCTGACTTCCAAGAACAAGAGGAGGTTTCTCGAAGGCACAGCCTAGACAGATAACAGCTGTTACAAAGCAAACAATACGAGTCCATATTTCTGTGCCAGCGAATAATTCCAAGAGAATATGGTAAAGTACTTAAAGTACTTTAAATTTTCTTTATTTCTTTTCTTTTTAAAGTAGTGCTTATATTTTTATTTATTTTTTTCCATAGGGAACCTCTACTAATTTTACTTCTTTTGTGAGCAGCATGTATACAACATACCTATGGCAATAAATAACTCCGCATTGAGACTTTCTATAACACATCATTCCTTGAAGAGATGAGTAGTTTGGTGACTCTGCTGTGAGAAAAGAAGTCTGAAGATCCTGAGAGTACGTCTTTGCTGCTGGTCAGTAACCAAATGAAAAAATAGTGCATTTCACTACAGACAAACCTAGTCAGAATTTAGCTATGTTGCTGCCTTGATACCAGAGGTGTATGCTATAAAAGAACCAGTAAAAAAATCTTGTAAATCACACACTTATATTTAATATATTGAAACAAAATAGTTAAGAATGCAAGAACTGTTTACAGATTAAAAAAATATTTTTTAAACCATCTGATCTTAAAAATAGACAATAGTAGTGAAGCTTAAAATACAACCACTCGCATTAAAATGTTTCAAGCAATACCACCTTGGTGTGTCCTGTCAAATGGCCATTAAGATAACGCATCGGTTGTTAAAAAGGTTGTGTTGGTTGGAGTCACTTTTTCACAATCCAAGTCTACAACAGTTTTTCCTTTGCTGGAAGATCCCGAGCACTCCTGGTGCAAACTTTCCCGCCTCTCTGCCAGTTTAGAAGTGGATCGAGCCATCGAGCCACTTTGACTTCCATTGGTTTGAGAGCAGACGTTATTAACTTTAGTAGTTTTGTTTTTGTGGTGATTGTTGTAGACTTTATATTTCATGAGGAGGATGAAAATGAAGACAAGAACTGAAGCCACAATGATGCCCCCAATAATGATGATCATGGTTCCTCCAAGAAACTGCGCGTGAAGGGATCGGCACTGCTTGTATTCCTCCTGGGTTGTGAACTGCACGCATCCGATCACTCTGGTTGCAGTCAAAGATGTCAATCCATCATCATAAACAGCAAGGACACAGAGGTCGTACTCACGTCCTGCAACCAGATCAGTCAAGAAGAAGGATTTACTAGCAGCAGGGATCATCCTGGAAAAGAAAATAAGTCCAGTAAACATCCAAGCTGATCGAACCTAAGGAGACCAATTCAAGCTATCAGTGCCTGCTGTAAGGAAACCAGCAGAGCAGAAGACAAGCATGGCAATCGGAACAAGCAGAAACAGCTAGCATTCCCTGGGTTACTCGGTAGGGACGGAAAATACAGATTTTAGCAGTGAAAATGTCTTTACCTCGGCCATTTCAAACAAACATGGACTGGAATGCACAAGCTTGTGGTGGCTGGAGGAGAAGTCAGACCTGATTTATTGTTCTGATCTGCATTATCTTCAATTTCTGCAGTTTCAGCCTAAAAGGGGGCATTACGTGCCCCATGCAGAGTGGAATACTGTCAACGTTTGAAAATCTATAAAGGAACATACTTAAGGGCTTAAATGGCAGAACAGGATCAACTCCAACACTCGGTAATTAAAATGTATTCCAGTAATCTTACACCCACAGGAAGCACATTGCGAAGACGAAAGGAAAAAAGGCAAATTCAAACCTTTGGTCCACAGATTAACCTAATTCCCACCTTCCAGCAGCTCCATGGTGCTCAGTGTCTCGTAATCAGGCAGCCAGTAAGAACAATTAGAGCAAAACGTGCATTCACAGCTACGTGGCGTCTTCTCTACCCAAATAACAGCACAGACTGACCTCCTCCCCTTGATCCAGCCCTAACATTGGGATTGTTCTGCGTAAATTCCAATTATTCATTTACCACAAAGAAGCATGAATGGGTACTAAACCAACAGATGAAAAGGATCCCAGGAGAAGAGCTGTGTGCTATGTTAACACATTCCCACAGACCACGGTAATGACCATATGAATCCCAATATATCTCACAGCAGATCAGCTCTCTGTATATTTGGCTCAGATATCTCGCTGGAGCGAAGTGGTGCTGTTGCAGAGGAGTCAGTTTAAACAAACTACATTTGTTCAAAGTGAGTGGGAACGTGGCCTTCTCCTGGCCACCAAGCCTTTTAAAATAAGAAGAAAAAACAGAAGAATTGTAAGCTCTGTTTCCGATTAAAAGAGGGGAAAAAAAAAACACCCAAACTATCTGCTTGTCATACATTTTTTTTTTCCACATAGTCATCCATTGGACTATATGTACTTAGACTGGAAAGAAAGAAGAGCTACACCTTCAAAAGAATGATCTCCAGACGCATGCCTACTTCATGTAGAACAACCAATTTTCTGTAAATATGAAAAAAAAAATGCCCATGTACCATCATTCATAGAAATCCCCCAAGATCTCTAGCCCAGTGTCCCACTAAGAGCAGTACTACCAGCAACAGAATATCAGGTCAACCACATGTCTACCTTGCCAACCCTTCAAAAAACCTTCCACGAGCTCTCCAGGCACCATTCCAGCACTGAACTACCCTCCTAGTAGATATTTTCCCCCCTTATCTCCAATCTGAATTTCCCAAACCTCAACTCTTCATTTATAACAGCAGCTTCATGACCTGCAAAGAATGTGGCCACGGGCTGGGCTTTAGGGCTAATGAGATTTTTTTTTTTTTCATTTTGCAGGAAAGGCAGGGATGGAGAGGAAGCTGCGCAAAGACCCATTTGTCAAACTGAAACACCCAAACAGTATTAACAAGTCCTAGTGTGTGCATAATGAGAAATAAATTTGAGATAAATAAGATAAATGAGAAAAAAAATCCAGCATTAATGCATGGGAAAACGTACAAGGTTAGCAACTGCTGCAGACCAGCAGAACAAGCCCTTGGAATTATTCATGGCCTGACCTTCACCATCCCAGAACACATACCAGTGACCAATTATCAGATAAATAGCTAATTAACATTTCAGGCTTCCGCTCGGCCCTGTTTTATAGTGACCAACCACCCCAAGAGATGGACTGGGGAACTAACTTCATGGCCTATCCTGGCCAGCAGCCCTCCCTCATCCTTAAAGCTTGCTGGGCTGTGGGCATCCCAGCATGAGCACTGAGTCAGTTCAAATACCAAACTGCACAGAAACTAAGCATAAGAGAAGATTTTTGCTTGTCACACTGAAGGGATGCGCCTGACGAGGCGGAGATTTTTGTTTGTCTGCCTTCACCGCTAAAAATCAGCCGTGCCCCCTAGACAAATACCGCTGGCAACTGCATCCGATCGTGGCACAACGTCTAAAATTGCTTGACATCAACAAAACTGTCACCCAACCTCGGGGCACAACACGCAAAAAAAATTAAGGGATGTCATAGAGAACGGCTGCAGGAGGCAGAGGCAGGCACTGCCTAGAAGACCAGCTGAGCAATGAGAAGCAATCGATAGCAAACACCACGCAGAAAGCATCTTGTAGTGTTTAGGAGCCTGCCCATCTGTGAGAGGGAGGTGTAATTGCAAAAAATTATGCAAAGTACCGTTTTCCTAATGTCCGCATTATCTGGCTTATTCAGCAGCCTTTGATGCTCATTTTTCTTCTTTCAAACAACTTTCTGCAATACGTTATTGTCGGGATTATTCAGTGAAGGGCTTGGTATTGAAATTTGACTAATTACCATGGAAAGCTATGTACAGCATGTGCTGTATTACAGTGCGCTGAAATGCTTCTACAGTCATCATCATCCCAAAAGAGGAGGTTCTAAATCCTCAGCACAAACGTTGAATAAGGCCAAATATGTATTTGAATTTTATCGGCTTTTCTGGTAATGCGAGGCTATTTTCAACTACATGGAGAAGGAGAAGCGTGAAGTCCTGATAAGGCAGCAGATAAGGATTCATCAGTGGCTAAGCAGTTCTGGCCAGGCATGTCTCCAGGGAAAGGCAGCTATTTTGGCATATCTAGGAAGTTTCAAGGAAATCTCTACAAATTCGGAAGGACAGCTCAGAACTGCGTATGCAGTCAGTCAGGACTGAATCTCTGCGTGTGCTCTTGCTTTTGCCTGCAGAGCATTTACTTCTGTCCTCCCTGCAGCTTATTTACCTTATGTAGTAAGGCTAGAAAAGATCGAATCAGCTTGACAATTAGCACGGGCTTGCCTGTAATGGTTATAACAAACCTGGCAGGCCTTTAGGGCCAGGCACGGATGAGGAGGAACCACCAGAAAGCACGTAGGTAGGTATAGGGAGCAAATGTGTCACCTGAGAGCTTTCTCATTCCACTAAAACCCATGGTCCAGGGTTTACAAAGCAGAACAAACATTCCCAGGAATACTTAATTTAACCTAATAATAGCTTAAGTGGAGTGGACTATGTAGGGCCAGGCCTATCGAGGGTGCTGTAGGACCTGTGACAACCCAAGAGACTGGATTTGGGGACACCGTGGGTTTCAGAAGGATAAAAACTCATCAGCCTCTTCATGAACCATGGCTCTGTCTCCAACTCAGAGCTCTCAGAATTAAAATCTGCTGAAATAATTACTTTGAATGAAAGACATTTCACAATAGTGATGCAGGAAGTGAAAGACTTTTATCTGCCACGAGATTCCCAAGGGGGATGCAAAAACCTTTTCCTTGGTTATTCTTTTTGGGGCTTTTGCTTTTTTTTTTTTTTTTTTTTTGTCTTTTAATTCCTCAAGAAATGTTCACATTTGTATTCCACCATAACTACCAATTAGACTTTTATCAAAAAATCTTAATTCACATTTCAGCCTCCTGTTGCCTGTAGACACTGCTGAAACCACAATTTTAGGTGCAAATCTGTCAAATCGTTTTCCTGTAAGTGGTTTAAGAGCAACAGCCTCCATCCCATAATCCACGCCAGAGTTTCCCCCGCCATCTGCAGTCAGCCAGTAACAAGTAAAGCCCTTTGGTGAAAGCTCAACTGTGAAATCTGCTCACAAAAAATTTGACAAAACACCGTTTTGTGGGATTGGAAATATTTCCTAGCAACACTGTCAACAACAACAACAAAAAAAGCAAACCCCAAACCCAAAATAAACTTGAGCAGCTTGAAACAGAGATGGAGCTTTTTTTTGTTTGTTTGTTTAGACTCTAATTAACGGTAATATAAGAAAATGTAATATGGTTTGCAAAACTGAACTTCTTTCGTGCCCTTTCAATGGTTCCAGTCGGAGGGGAAGGTGCAGGGGGGGAAGGAAGGGATGGGGAGGTTGAGGTGTTGGAGGGACCCCACCTTTTGGAAACTTTATGAACCAATTCTGTCTTTTTGAACCAATTCTGTCTTTTTGAACCAATTCTGTCAACAAGCTCCCGAGCACCCAGTTTACTCAACTGATTAAAGGGATTAAAAAGCAATCAGTGTAGAGTCTGTTTATCTCGCAGAAACATCCACGGAGATCTGAATGTGATCTATGGCATCTGTGGAGGTAAAAACAACAACAAGACTGTTCTAAGCATAAAATCCTCGTCTCTTCCTGAACCTAGGCTGCTGGCTGCATCTTTCAGCAGAATTATATTCACGTGGTTGATGCTACAGGCTGGAGATGAAATGACCACGCACTGAAAGATGGAGTTATGAAGCTTTCACACAAATCATGCCAAAACTTTCGATAGAAGCAACGGCAGCCATCGATTCTCACTTGGGCTATTAAAAAACCATACTTCTGAAACAGCTAGGGTGGCACGGGAAGGTTTTCCCCCTTCAAAAACTTGAAATGTTTGGGAAAAAAAAAAGACATTGATTTTTCACGCTTGGATGTTCTGCTCCATCGTGCAACAACTGCCAGCCAATATTTGAATCTGCGAGGTCTGCTTATTTTATAAGCCATGGTGAAGCTCCAGAAGCGGTCAGTGCCTGGGCAGCCTCTTTAACGAAGACCAAAGGGACGTGGGGAGGACAATGGAGAAATGTCCCCCGTGCTGCGAGGAATCCAGCTGCAGAAGGGAAATCCTCATTAACTCAGCGCACACCAGCTATGAGCCCAGAAGGCTTTTTTCCAATCAAGGGAAACCTGAGGAGGTTTCCAAGGAGAAATTCCCTAAAGAAGCCTGGGAACTGCCATGACAACAGCTACGTCGCAAGATAAGGAAAAAAAAAAGCTACCAAAACGCAACCCAAAGAGCGACAGTCACGCGATCCCTCCTATTTCCAGGCACCAGTGGCTCTCGCATTTCCCAACTTCTTTTGCTCCCTCCTCTTTTCTTGAGGTTATCTAGGTGAAGAAACCCAACCATGACCATTTGACCAGGATTTCCTTGAGCCCTGATGAGCTGCTGGCACACAGATATGATGGATAGCCCCGACAATCCCCACATACACCAAAATCACCGCATCGTTCTCAACGCATCTCGTACAACCCACACGCATCCCTCCAACCATGCGGGGCACGTGCAAGGTCTTCGAAATCTGGCATCGTCCTGATGCTTCTCCATTGCACCGCACTGAACTAATTTAAGGATTTATTTATTTTTTTGAGCAGACGTAGCGTGGCTGATTCCAACTGCTTTTCACGCAACAGATGTAATCATTGCTATATCGATCTGGCAATATATCACCTTTTCCCCGAGAGTGACAGCTCTGCCCTTTAAACAACAGTACTTTGTACTCCATATTAAAAGTGATCTGCCTCTCAATTTCTAATTTTTTTTCTTCTCAACAGTGAAAACAAGGACATATTATCGTCTGGTTTATGCAATATACAGTCTCTCAATTATCTATAGAGAAGCATCACTACTAAATACTGATCTTCTAATTTATAGCCTGTAGTTGTGGCTAATTAAAGTTAGATGATCACCAGCTATAAAAGAATAAATTCAATGCTTAGGAGACTATTGCCTTTGATGTTATGAGAGCCAGCTTCTAATTGACTAGGGCATCAATCAGGTTGTTATGAAGCATTAGTAATCTGCTGCTTCGATCAGCGGCGGTACAAATTGAACTTCATCTCAGAAAGGCAGCGTCACGGGTTTGAGTTTGCTGGCCATTTGAGGAAACACCGGCAGACAAAACGGGAGCCCCTGCAGGGGATTGGGTTCGTGTCACCGCTCCCCTGCGCTCCTTTTTGTGTTCCGATGAGCCTTCTCCTGCAACCTAAAAGGAGTTATTTTCATAAATATGTATATGGGCTCATTTAACAGGCAGAAGAAATGGAATTTCTGTATGTACACACAAATACACCTCACGACAAAGCAGCAAAAATAAAAATAGGGTGGTTTCACTCACGGATTAATTATTACCTCACTAAGCTTGTGTAAGGTTTGGCACAATGACTGTTTTGGTATCGAAAGGCGGTTCCGCTGCTATCTCTTCCCTGAGGCTAGCATTGGAAACCTGGGCAGGCCACTTGAGCAGTGACAGTTAAACTAAAATTACAGCATTGTGAAAGTCCAAGCTGCACGGGGACTGTAATCAGCATCAGGATTGGAAGCTGTTTAAAGAATACAGACCCATTTATATCCCCGAGAAGAAAGTGGCTATTACGATTCTTGATTCACTCCGTACAACGGCAGCACAGGGCCACTTTCTGACCTTTCTCCTGCAAACAAACAAAGCTCTTGCTTTCAATATTGATGCTTTCCACAAATTGCTACCTGCACCTTAATTTACTGATTCGGGATCATTGCTACTCACCGTGCCCGATGCTTCACTCGGATGCAATTTTCTTGCTCCCTAACTAGCACCTACCCTTGGTTTTGCTAACCAAACCTCACCTCTTCCCCAGGAGGCAGGTCAGTGCCGTGGTCACTCCAGAGGGAATTTAAGTGACTCACCCGAGACAAACAGAGCCAGATGCACAACTCCTAATTTTTTGGGGTCCCCTTTCCGTATTCAGCACTGGGGAAAATGCTGTGGGGCTGCAAGGTGGGAGCAGCAAGGGAAATTAGGGTGCATTTACATGCACATAGGGTGCATACGTTATTCTCAGCCAGTTGGCCGGAAATATTGGTAGCAGTCCAGAAGGAAAATTAGGAAAAACATCACCTTTACTCTCATAGCATCCTAACGCAGACACAGACAGGCGTGCACTTACCCCGAAATACCTACCCAGAGGGTGAAGGCAACGGGAAGGTGAGGAAAAATAAGGGAGTCAAAGGAGCAGCTAAAATTCGCAAGATAAAGCAGAGTTACCATAGAAACTGCTCACCCGTGGTACCACTCAACTTGACGGAAGGGACGGGTCTCTGATGCATCCTGCACCGTTTAATGCTTTTCCCAGGCGTTGCCTGCCAGAAATAAATTACACGGCGCCAGAGCTCCACCTGTGCTGGAGGTGGAAGGCAGCTTGCCGTCCAGCTCCTCTGGCAGGGCTGAATTGCTGTGGATCCTGCACATCTCCACACCTCTGCTGGGAATCTCCGCATCCTTTGCATCCCCATCCACCACCAGGTTGATGGCGCGGAGCAGATGTTTGTATACCGGTGACATGGGCTGGGCTTAACCACACGAGAGGGGCAGCGAGCAAGCAGAGGGCTCCTGGCTCCCCAGTCACACGGTGTGCAATGCTTAATTGCTTAATTGCTCCTGCGCTCAGCTTAAATCGCTCTGACATTTACAGCGTGGCTTGAAGTAGGAGCAGTGCAGATAACTGCACATGCAGAATTGCCGCCCAATTACCACTCCCATCACTTTAGCACGAAACTTCCTTTAAGGATCTCTATCTGATGATTGCTCACTGTGGGAACTGAAGAAGAACACGCAAATTTTCATCTCGGAGAGGCCCATTATACTATGGTGTATTACATTACTTGAAATCGCTGCTCTGTGAGTCAAAGCATCAAGTGTTTTATCCTTTGGTCATCAACCTGGGCCTCTCACTTAACGGGAATTTAGGCTGAGAAAGGGACATGCAGACGGAGCACTCTTCCCCATTTCTTCCACATGGCTCTTCTTTCGGCACAAGAGCATTCGGCAGTAAGAGCATTTGATTCAGCTCTTGACAGACTGACTAATTAACGAGCTGTCGCATGAGTCGGAGGCTTTGGGAAGGCTAAAACTCGCCGAGAGCAAATCACTGCGATTGCACGAAGGCTGGCAAATCATCCGACCAGTGTTGTGGGAAAGGATGCACAAATGTCACCAGACAACCCTTATCCTGCACCCACTGCACCCCACTGCCTGCCCAGCCCCAGCTGCCGCTCGCCGTGCTTGGATTTACTTTGAGATTTACTCCAAAAATTGAATCAATGCCCCTTAGAAGCCCCGGCCACCGCTATTGAGACATCTCTGCTCTGTGTTTCCCTGCGTTTCACAACTTTGCAGATCCCTCCAGCAGCAGTGTCACAAATGTGCTTGCAGATGACAATTAAATGAGGCTTCAGCTCCCAGCCAGCTCCTCGCCCTCCATCAGATACCAACAACCACCCTCCCACCACTTCCTAAGAGGTCCTTGCTTATCCTCGCCCAGTCTTTCCGCATCCTTTCCAGCCCGTAGCCATGGCAACGCCGGGATGGCATCCTTCCCCACAGGGACTCTGAGGATGGGCATTTTAAGATGAGGCTTTTAAAAATCCCAAGCGGCTGCAAAGTGAAAGTCTCTTTCAAGGACTTCAACATTTTTCATATGCAGTTCCTTTTTATTTTTTGTATCTTTTTTAACAAGAATTTGCCTGCAAAGGTAGGCATTTGAAATGTGAATCCCAGAGGAACAACTACCCTACATTCCCTTCCTTAGGGGACTGCTTACTAGAGCAGTATATTTGAACCCAGCCTTTCAGCTGTTAGATGCAATTCCCCTTTTGCTTATTCCTCTCCATACCTTAGTGCAACCAGCAGCATTACATTAGGTAAATCATCATTGCTTGGTTTAGAGAAGTTGATGAAAAGCACAACTCTGGAATATTAACTCCGTATCAAGTGCTAGCTCCTGCTTTAATGTCAGCCTACCCCTTTCCCCCCCCCAAGCTAATCACAAACAAAAGCCTATAAGCAGCAAGGCATGTAATCAGAAACTCAACCGCCCTGCCCAGGGAGCAACTATAAAAATCTGCACAACATCCACTGAAGCTGAGCAGCAAATAGTTATTCCCGAGTAAATTTTACCAAATAAACTCCAGCCGATGAATCAGCGCCTTTAAAAATGAAACCCCCACAAAATTCATCACCTAAAGCTTCCCGGGCAATGTCCAGTTCCCTCCGTGAGCTTTGTCCCCGTGACAGCATGGAAGTGGAATAGAGGAATTGCGTGATGACTTTTAGGGGCTGAAGGTTTGGCATAATATACAAGAGACATAGTATGGCCATACATATTTGCCATACAGGCAAAATGTGGCCTTGGGGCATCTCTGGACATCTCACAGATTTGGGCATCTCGATTTTCCTCTCTTTCCTATATATTTAGGTAAAGCAATTACACTTAATCAGCATGAAAGGTAACTAAACTTTCCATCTTAATTTCCCTGGGTGTATTAACTGAGATAATGCTCATCAGCCTCACTCCGTCCATTAAACTGGACTCTGAAGATTAATTATGGCTGTAAAGGGCTTCGAGATCCTCGAGAGGCAGCAGAGAAGCGGGTGTATTATGAGTTTTAACAGTACAACTCCTCAACGATGGGAATTTAATGAGCAAAGTTGTCCCCTCGTTCACAGCCACCGCCTGCAATTAGCTGCCATTGCAGGGAATAATTCAACCTACGCTCTTATCACCTCTTTCTTGCTTCCACCTCCACAAGGGAGGAGGTGCAGAGGGTTACCTGTACACGAGGATGTCATCAGAGGAGCTGTTGTACTGGATCTGGTACATGCGAATCCCGGGGAGGTGGTGCTGAGAAGGCCACTGGATGAGAGCAGAGGACGAGGTCAGCTCAGCAACCACCACCACCTTCTCTTGCTGAGCCTTCGTTTCGTTCGGAAAGCTCGACTTGGCAGATATCAGAATATCCGAGGGGCCTGGCTCCGCGTCTTTATCGCAGTTGGTGCTGTTAGCGAGGTTGGGGTACGGGGTAACGAGGAGCTCGACGGGAGCCGTCGACTCTCCCGCAGCGTTTGATGCTATGCAGGTGAACGTGCCCTTCTCCGTCAGAGACGTAACCAAAATATCCAGGGTACCATTCTCGTAAGAAATCGTCCTAGAGGTGTTAGAGACCAGCTTCCCGTCGGGTGCAATCCAGCGAACGTAGGGGTCCGGATCGCCCACAGCTTTACACTTCAACGAGACGCTTTGGCCCTCCGTTACGGTTAGCTTGGGGGTTCGGTGTGTTATCATCGGGGGCTCGCAGACAAATTCCTCCTCTTTGATGGACCAGAAGTATTTGCCCATCAGCTCTGGTGGGGAGGCGCAGGTTTCTAGGTCGTCTTCTCTGGTGAGGCGCCTCAGCCACACCAGCTCGCAGTTGCAGTGCAAAGGGTTGCCCCCAAAGCTCAGCACCAAAGATGACAGCGGAGATCCTTTGGACTTGGCGTACACGGGGATCCTGGAGAACAACGGATCGGGAGGGATCTTCTTCAGCTTGTTGGAGGTCATGTCTAGACGGGCAAGCTTGTGAAGATTGGAGAAGATTCCCTCCGGCACAAACTCGATGAGATTATGATCCAAGCTGACCGTGTTGACGTTGGAAAGTTTGGCGATTGTTTCCCAGGGAACGTTAACAAGGTTGTTGTAGGACAGATCCAGGTCTTCGATGGTTTCAATGAAGTCATCCAACGACCCGGGAGAGATATAGCTTAGCTGATTGTTACTGAGTATTAAATGTCGAAGGTTGATCAAACCTTTGAAATGATCTTCGTTGATATAGGTCAGTCTGTTACTATCCAAGTGTAAAGCGTGAAGGCCTTTAAGATCAAAAAATGCGTAAGGCATGATTTGACTTATTGTATTCCTCGACAGCGTCAAGTGAATGAGATTGGTCATGTTTGCAAAATCCTTTCTCCTGAGCGTCGTGATGAAGTTGTCCATCAGCCTCAGCTCTGCCGTTCTCCTGTCGATGCTGGGGGGCACGAAGAGAAGCCCCGTCTTCGTACAGAGGATGGTGAAGGACGGAGACAGGTTTTGACACATGCATCTTTTGGGGCACATCATGGCCTTCACGGCTGTGCTAATAACCAGTAGATAGACAACCAGCCTTTCCATCGTAAGAAAAATAGCAGACCTAAAGGGGGGAAAGAAGAAATCCATGTAAATATATTTTAATTGAGCATTAGAAATAGGTTTACACTGTCGTTGTCGTTATTCTTTGCGTGGGTCAGAACCTCATTTCGAACTGTGCATCGCTTCATTACTCTGTGGTAATGCTCGCCTCATTTTTTATTTTTTTTTGCCATTATGGATTTCTAGCAGCTTTCTTTGGCTTTCCCCAGCTCATCTATGCCCTGCCTATACCAAGCAGGGAGCTCCTTGGAGAGCGCACATTTCAAGGCCAGGGCTTTTTCCCAGGCGGTGGCAGAGAACTAAAACTTTTCCAGCAAATAAAGAAGGAGAAACACCTTCAAAGGCATTGCTGAAAAGCAAGCTTGTGTTTAATTGGAGAAGCAGGTATATGTTTTGTGATTTTTTTTTTTTCTGTGCAGCTTTAGAAACTAAATTTCATAATTACACATGGTTTTGGTCAATGAAATTATCTCCGTGCAATCTTGTGCGTGCCAAGTTATTTCCCATTGTACCTGAAGTGCTTGGCTGCTATACCAAGGGTTGATTTTCGTTTCTACTTCACCTCCAGCTGGCTGGAAAATTGCTAAGCATTAAGTGTGGTGACTCAAGCGACCACGAAGGCTCCCCATCTGCAATGTAAAGGACTCAAACTCCGTGTTTCGCCCAAGCGTCCTGGTACAACCCTACTCTAGAAGAACCTTGTCGTCTTCCTGCAAACAGCACACGTAGTTTGACTTCACATACAAGTCCCAGCACACTAGAGATGACCAATTAAAGTTAATTCCACGTGCAAACCCTCTTGTGTGGTGGGTAAATGCAGAATGCTGTAAAATAACAAGCTATTGCCTCTGAGAGCGAGCCATGCAACACAAGACTTAATCCTCAGTTCAGCACAAAGCTGGGACAACAATAACCTGCTGAATCACAAGGGCACAATTTGAGGTGTCAGCAGAGTCTCATGCTACGTGTGTATATATATATTATATTTTCATGTATATACATTTCATTTATTCAGGGTTACCAGGATCTAGAGCTCCTTTACAGGGAAGCAGATCTTTCAAGAACAGAATTACGGTAGCACAGTTGGTCTAGAAATCAGATTTTCCACAGAGAAAAAAAAATTAAAACCAACTGATCACTTATAAAGTATTATAACTTCATTTTTTTTTTTGTTTTGTTTCTAATAAGCATCTTCTTCATGTCTTGCTTCCTGATCATTTATCTCAACAGTTTTCCTACTGTCACTCCATCCTGCGCCCCGAACCCTTCTTGCCTCTAACGGCTCCAGCTTTTCACTCCTGCGAGGTATCAATGATTAACAGATGCGTAATTATCCAAAAAAATGGACTGCTGTGCAATGTTGTAATTCCCTTGTTTTGTCATTAACAAATATTAATGCAACTTTAATGGATTAACTGCCATCTGGGCTGTAAGAATCCAGTTCAAAACCATCTCACTTCAACCATTATTCTGTTAAAAAATAATTAAACGTTGCTAATGTGAAACCGTGGCACTAAAATTAATGATTTTTAGAGCCAACAATAAGCATAGTGCAATTACCCTTACAAACTATATGACAGTCACAAGGAAATTGCGACTTGTAAAAGAAAAGCTGCAAAGAAGTGAATTACTGCTATGGCCCTGGATTCTAGTTAAAAGCAGCTTTGGTACTAGCACCTAAAAACTGCATTGGGAATATACCTGATTGCCTGGTAACACAATAGTATTTTTCAAGATGGTTTAATCCACAGCATCTCAACAGAAGGCGGTAAAAGAAATAAACTTTGTGTTTATAGGACTGTGCAAAGAGCTAGGGCATAAGCAAAAAGAACTTTTTTTCCTGAACTGTTGCTTTTCAACTCATTGCCCTGGTTTGCTTCTGCATGGTTGCAGTTTAAAATTCATACAAAAAAATTGTTTTAGTCATGTAATTCCGAAATAATAAAGGTTTTGCTGGCAGATGAATGGCAGTACATCCACATCTCAGATTTTTTGCTGAGATTTTTTGGTTCGAGATACGCGACAGGAGATCAGTAGCAGGAAAACATTATTAAAAAAAAAAACATCGGCTATCGCTTCAAGTCTAAGCGATGTTAAAAGAAAGGGATATTTAATTCCCACAATTTGCAGCTATTGGGCTATTAACTTTGCTCCGTCGGAAAGAGTTTGGATTGCCTTGGCTGTAAATGTAACACATTTTAACAGCTTTAAATTGGTACTGTGGTATGGAGATTGCTTACACTCTGCAAAACACATGCACATGCTTCAGGGTGGATAATAAATGCTATTTTACCAGCCTCAAGGAATAATTCCCATCCTCCAAAAAATAAAAAATGAAAGGCCCTAGTTTAAATAGGAACTCGAAGTCAGCTTGTGGGCTTGGTCCAAAAAAGCCCAAAGCAATTCTGTTTCTAGCAGTGCTGCCGAGCTGCCCCATGATGAAAAAAAACCAGCACGCAATCCTAAATGCAGCAGACCCTGGCTCCTTGCAGCGCAGAAATAGCAATGTATAGGCGGTGGCTAATATCTATTTCATGCCCTCATCACATAGAAACACGTCCCGAGATGTTTCATCCGTAAAATATTGCTTTTCCAGCAAACAAAACCCCAAACCCATTGTACAAGGCATTCCTGCAGCAGATATCCCGGCCAAGGGTAGTAGGCCGAGCCCCATCATCTCCCAAATACTTATTTTTTTGCCATCCCACTGCCATGCCAACCTGCTCATCGCACAAACCAGGTGCTCACCATCTGCATCTTTAGAAATAACATCAGAAAAAAGCTTTATTTTTTTCTCGAGGGAAGCATCATTATTACTCTTCTCTGGTCCAGCATTAACCACCACATTGGAAAAGTCTCTTTAATTTACCAACAATAAATAATGTGCTTAATTTACTGTTGCTCGCTCCACCTGGCACCGGGCAAGAAGTGCTTCCAGTAAATGTTTAAAAAGCATATTGCTAATTTCCCGTTTTTTCCCCAAGACCAACACACTGGGAGTGCATCTCTTGATACACTTGGGCATGGAGCAGATTTGCTGCAAACACTTCATTTGGAATATTAAGTCTGAAGCCAAATTACTGCAATTGATGTTAATACAACTTTTTGTTTTATAAATCTAGATCACGGCAAAATAAGAACCCCCAAGTATTTAATACTAAATGACATCAAAATGCAGAGTGTTTATTCTTTTTTCTCACGTTCTTTAGCGTTCAGACAGGCCAACTATGCAAATGAACTCATTTGCATTTTCCCAATGCCCACATTTGCATGGTGATCGCCTGCTGCCTGGGGAAGTGCATTGGTCACACAAGAAAAAGTCACATTTGCTTCACCTAATGCCTCAATCATCTGTCAAGCCCATCAACAGCTCTGAAAATCTTTTTTTTTTTCTTTTTAATTATTTGTTATTTTTACTTCTCAAAAAAATGCTGGTTCCTGTTCCATTTCCTAAAGCCTACTGTGTACCATCTCCTGTGGAAGGAGGAGCAGGATCTAAGTGACGATTGCCACCAAAAGGTTAAGCACTTTATGGATTTACTGTGTGCGTACCTGCGCTCCATCACTCTCTCTTTCCCTGTATTAAGCTGTTTTCTCTACCAAAAATCCTGACCTGAAACCATTCAATCCTTGGTTGAGGTAGCCAGGAGACCAGCGTCAATTAGGAAACCGAAGCAGCTCCTGTGGGTTTTAATGAATGGTCCAAGGTCTGCTGAAGATGAAAAGCAGAGAGTGAATTATATATTGATGTTTTATTTAAGGACAGAACAGGTAATGCTGCTTCAGAGCTTCCGCGCTCATAAACGAGCTATTCTTAGTCTTGCTGTATGTCTTTCATGGAGGCTACACTTAAGCACAGCCAATATCAGCAATTAGGAGCTTTCATTCTTTATTGGAAGACCCATTAAGGACTGCAACACATCCACCACCCCGTTCCTCTTAAAGCAGCCTTAATGAAAGAGTGGAAGAAAGCAGGAGGTCAAGAGAAGGCAAAAACCCTGTTAGAAGCTCACTGCCTAATATTCAGAGGATGAGTAATTCCTCAAGCCACGAGAAGTCAGCCACTTTGTAAAACAAATGGAATAATGGGTTTATTGTTCACCCAAGCACAGTCGGTGTCTGACAAACTGTGGGGGATTTCGGTAGCACTTCGGTCTTCCACAAGCTCTTCAAGAGGACTGATTTCAGCGCACCAGGTCTGTTTGGTTATTTTCCCCATCCAGGAAATTCCCTTCCCCTTCTGAACGTATTTCCTCTTGTGTGTTTGATGCTGACTTTAAAGCTGGAAGCAGTCAGAAAACGGCAGTTTTCTCTGCGGAAAAAAAAAGCCGGAGTTCCGCCCAATTAACCCACTAACTTTGTGAATTAAAAAAGCCAACCTCCTACATGGGAAAAATGTGCCGAATTATTTTGTTTTTAGCGTGGCAATGGGAAGGGATGGTGCACTGAGTGAGCGTTGCAAGGCTGTGAAATGCAATCACAGTTGTACAACGACACGTGCACGATCCCTGGTGGGAACGGCTGCGGGACAGAGCACAAATCCCAGCACTTGGCTTTGCTTCAACCACTTCATGGCGTGCAGATTCTCCCAGTATGACCACTAAGACCATTAACCAGTGCTAACCAGGCCACAGTTGTGTGTTGCTTGGAAGTGCATTCATCTGAGACTTATTTTTAAGAAGTGAAACATCCAGAAATGAAGTGTCCACCTACTACTACTACGAGGCGTTTGCTACGAGAAGGTGTTCAACGCTGAATGCTACCAACTCTACCGCTTCCACATTTTAACCAGCCCAAAATGTTTTACAATTGATGACAGCTAATGACACTTATAACAAAGCTGGCAGACAATAATTTCATTACAAATCCCATGCCACCACCGTTCCCACCATTCAAAGTCTAACAAGCATAAAATTGCACGCTCGGTATGTATGCAGGCAGGTGTGTCATTACTCTGACAAAGAAATGATAGTATTTGTAGACAGTGCTTTAACAAAAGAACAATATTCATGTGAAAAATCACCTTTAGTTGGATACGAAGAAAGTGGGCTGCGTGGAAAAATGCGTCTCTTTCTACAGACTTATTTTAATCTTTCCAAAGTTCCCTTCTGCTCATCCCTGTCCTTGTGGTTAGTAGGATGAAGATGAGTTGTGAGCAGGGCATTGCAAAGCTGATCACTCCATCCTTCCAGCTCATACTTAGGGATCCAAGACCAGCATAACATCAGGATTTATTTCTTTGTTTATTTGCGCTTTATGCAACTCTATTTTTATGCAATTCTGTTTTTATGCCATTCTAATTTTATGCCATTCTAATTTTA
The DNA here is from genome assembly GCF_965140915.1 of Aythya marila. Taxonomy (NCBI): domain Eukaryota; kingdom Metazoa; phylum Chordata; class Aves; order Anseriformes; family Anatidae; genus Aythya; species Aythya marila. The sequence goes on along the minus strand of NC_139072.1, from coordinate 131,529 downwards.
TGTAAACTGCATTACACATTGGAAGCGAAGTGAGTTGCCCCTCTGTGGGACAGCCAAAATGTGATCTGTAAGAATAAGGAGGCTGCTTTAAACCACGTTCAGCAAACCTCTAAATCCGTTTCTTCACTGAAAAGGAAATATAATCTTTACACTTAATCTACACGTCTGCTCATTAGCATGTGAGGAATTAATGGGAATACTCAGAGCAGTTCAGTGTTAATGCATTCGAACAACTCACTGCTGGCACCGATGGGGCTATGCTGGAGAAAAATCAGTCTACGGGATGTAGAAGCTCTGCTGTAACCCAGCAGAGCGTGCTTTATCGGCCGACCTCTGCAACGCACTGCCGAAAGCCATTTTGTCAGCTGCTGGGAAGTGTCTTGCCGAAAATCGTTGCTATTGCTGCCTTGCCTCTCTGTTGCGAGGGCACACAGATGCCTTTGCCCGACAGCTCTCAGCATTTCCAAGGCGTCTGGAGCCTAGGGAATAACTCCTCTGGGCTGCACTGGGAACCCGCTGGGAACCAGGGAAAAATTAAATGGGGCCCTTCCAACGGTGTGCCCACACCTCAGCATCTGAATACTTTGCAAAACCTCGGCCCTTTCTCTTAAAAAGAAACAGAAATTCACTGCATTTTTTAACCCAATCTCCCCCAAAGCATTGATGCCACCTAATGCTGCTAATTTCCTTTTCCTTAGCAAAAGAGGAGGCCGGTTAAGCAGATGACCCCTGAGTTTGTACCACCCAACAGCTTCGTCTTCTGTTTATGGATAAAAAAAACACCCAATAATGGCTTTATCATAGCACCACCACACATCCCAACTCCTTTTGGAAGCCCCACTGCTGTCACAAAGAGTCAATCCACTGCCTGCAGATACCTTGGCAAGACAGAGAATGACCAACAAAATGCAAGCAGCACATCGCAGGGCTCTTCTTTTGCAAGAGAAATGCAAAACTCAGGGTTTGTTCAATGTTCCCATCGCCCTACCTGCCTTCCACCCTGCTGCCATCACCCAAAGCAATGACATTTTCACGAGGCTTGCCCAGCGTGAAGCTGTTCCCAAAGAGACTTGTAAAGCCCCTCGACATCATGATTAACAACGTCTTTTTTAAATTGCAATTGCTCAGAACAATTCTGCAATGCATACGGCTTGTTCCTGGCTCGCAATTTCTTCTCCTAGCTTGGAGCAGATTCTCTCTCTCCCTCCTTCCCTGATTAAAGCATTAAATCAGAAAACTGCGGGTGCCATGAAAGCAGAAGTTTTAGGAATGAATCCTCATTGAGCACGTTTGTCAGGAGACGCCAGATCAGTCATCATGGCAAGAAGGAACACAGCAGCTACAAAGACCAGCAATTGATTGTGCCCTACCCAAAACGTTTAAAATTACACTTCAAATCATGGTGTTCCCGAGTTCTTGTGATATCTACTCGCTCACCTGTTTTATCCTTGACTGCCAAGTGATTTGCCCAAAAATACAGAGGGTCAGTAAAGGGCTTCCCGCAGCCATCCTGGGCTTGCCAAAATGGGACCTTTTTGGTTCCCCAAGCCCACATTCCTGCTCTTCTCTTCATGGAATCATCTGGGTTAGAAAAGACCTCCAAAATCATCATGTCCAAGACCTCCAAAATCACCACGTCCAGCCGTTAGCCTGACCCACCAAGTCCCATCACTACACCACATCCCTTGGGGCCACGTCCACACATCTCCCAAATACCTCCAGGGGTGGGGACGCCACCCCTTTATTAACACAAAGCTAGAGACACCCCTCATAATTCAGTATTAACCTGACCACACTTAATGGAATTTATTCAACAAGCTCTACTGTCATTCCTAATTAGCCTTAAGAACTGGGATGCTGTCCCAGAAGCATATTTGGGCTCCTGATATAAAATTCTTCTAACAAGGCTGCTATGGAGGATAAAGAGAAGCGTGTTGGATGCATCTTCTAAGATGACACAGCAGTTCAAAAACTCACCCAGATAATTAACACGCACGTCAGCCAACCAAAGTCTTACGAGCAGGTCATTACTGTGCCTCCACGTGGTGGTGTGCACGAGGTTTATTCCTAATTCCCATGTTTGTCACTGGCCAGAGTATGTCGAGAGGCTGACACGCCGCCTTCGAGCACAAAAAGCATGCAGAAAGTTAATCCCAACTGGCATTTTCATTCAAAAAAAAATGAAACAAAAGGTGCAGCAGAGATGGGGAACAAAAGAAAGCAGCTTGTTAGCTACACTTTGACCTTCGTGGGTAAAGGATTCAGAAGCATTTAGGGGAGGAAAAAAATAATCAAGCTCCTCAAAGGCTGTAGCAAACTGAGCATCAAAAACTACCACCGTTCCCTTCAGAAACAAATGCTAAATATTTAATAAGACAATAAGCTGGCACACAAGGCTTAAAAGGCTATTTTACTCCTCTTTGAATTATGAATCTCATGCAAGCGACCCCTCCACCGCAAAAGATGTGGTACGTGTGTATAACAATTAATTTCTGACCGCTAAGCATCCCTCGGATACAGCACTGATTTCAGCTTTGCTGTTGAGAAGCAGAAGTGAAGAGGATTATTATTATTTTTTTTGTGGTCTTACTACAGAGAAAGAGTTGAGTGCTCTGGTGAGACAGATGGACAGACATTTGGCAAGACCTGCAGCCTTCAACAGAAAGGGAATGCGTCTCTATAATCGTACAAGCATCTGCTACACATGAGAGGAAATCCAATACCAGCTAGAAAATGAGCCCTCTCAGGGTCCCCGGGGAGCAGCTCCTTTGTGAAATGCTCGTAATCCTCGGAAAAAGGCTGGAGTGGAGAGTGGTGCACGTAGAGCCGAGATCACAAGTTTGTGCCTTGTCCTTTCATGTACCCTGCAAGTAGGACGAGGAGTCCTACAACATCATCAACAGCAAGAGAGAATCAGTGGAATGTGCGAATTTACACCATGAAGGACTGATAAAGTGTGATTCCTCAAAAAATCTGGCTCCATCTGACTCCCTAAGGAGACAAACCAACCGCAAGGGTTGATGAACCTTCAGAGCTTTGCTTACCACTAAAAGTTAAAAGAAAAAAAAAAACATAAAATAAAATGGGGGTGGGGGATTAAAGAAAAGCAAAACGAAGCCCCTGGTTTAGTATTTGTTTTTTAAAATGATTTCAAATTGGATTATCAAGCGACATAATGCGTTCTTGCTTCTGGTATGCATAACACGCACCGCAGGAGCAGCCAGCGAAGGGAGATTATTTATGAGCGCCAATTACTCTGTTTTTGTCACTTATCTTGATTTCCACTGCAGAGATAGCTGTCTTCACGACTCAAGCAATAACAAACAATAAACCCCAAAAGGCTTTCATTTCAGAAATGAGAAACTCCAACTGGAACATGCTTGCTCTAACACAGAGATCTCGACCCTACGCAGGAGCTCAGGATGGATTTGAGCAGCTAATTAATCACCCACCTCTTACAGAGGCTGTTTCTGCAGAGCTCTATAAGCCTTATGTACCTATAAGCCTTTTTTTTTCTTTTTCCACCAGAGAAATTCCTTAGACGACAGCGCATGGAGACAAAAGTATTTTTAGAAATAGGAAGCACGCTGCTGAACGTCTCCGGCGCACGTTTAATCAGTGCTCAGCCAGCCTGGCTGAACGTGGCTTGCGAGTGTTTGTATCCAAATATGATGGTTTTGTTTGGTTTGGGTTTTTAAACATGCCGTTCTTCTTCTTGTAAGCTGAGGTTGAGCCTGTGACTAGGAACAGAGAAAGAGAGTGCCTTGGCAAAATCCACTGCTGTTTAGAGATAGCTAGATAATTAAGCCATTAATTCAAACATCTGCATTATCGCATAATTGCCTCCAGGCAACACTAAACCTCAGCTTTTTGTGGTTTTCAGAGGCTGGTTAAGGACACTTGTCCCCTTCCAAAGGTTTCTTGCAGCTGCAGTCTCCCGGTTGGTCTCATTTTCCTGATGCAGAGGAAGAAGAAACCAGAACTCAGCCCCTCAACATCTGTGCTACGCACAACACCCAAGGGGCTGCTTAAATAGCAGGAATTGTACGCATTGAAATGTGACGCACACAGGTTTTTCTGGATAATATCCAGGCCCAGCGAGCTTAACCGTGCTGCCTGCTCCTGCTGGCTGGGTGAGGATGTCCGCAAGAGCTCATGCAAACAGCCACAGGCTTAGCATCACCTATAGCACGCCTGAGCTGCCTCTGCTAGACGGGGGCTGTCGGTAAGCTAGCAAGATGTTCTCACATTGTGCATGGATAAAAGCATCAAGGGCATCTCTTTTAAACACCTTACTTCGGTTAAATTGGAGCAGATAGTCAGCACCACCAAAACAACCCCACACAATGTACAGGAAAAAAAAATACAATATACCATGATCTGCAACATTAAGAATTTACCTAATCCAGGAAGAAAATGAGCTGTTTTTTTTTCAGAGTACGAGCAAGCACAGCTATAAATATTGAATAGGGTCTAAACACTTTCATTCTCCCCCAAGACTCTACAATATGCAAATTATTAAAAATGGAAGATTACTTGGAAGCATTCAGTGCACAAATACTATGCAAGCACCAGAAAGCTTTATTTTCTCTCTAGCGCCTGACAAGCAAAAGGGAGCACAACTCTGCAGGCGTTATTATTTAGTTATTTAGGAGCACACACATAACAGAGGAAGACTTTTTTCCCTCCATACAACACACAGCAGTTAGGTCATCCCCATTACTTATTAAGTCGAACCCATAAGTAATTAAGGATGCTGCTGTAGGGCTCTCATGGCACCTGTAAATCCTCTCCCTTCATCATAAATATCTTACTTAACTGACAAGGTCGCGTTTTTTGCAGTGGATCAACCATGCCTGACCCGTTTCTGGCAGGTGGTCGTCTTCATCAACGCTCATGGTCTCTTGACTATGCTTCTGCATACTCATCACAACCTTCCCCTCCCAATTAAAACCTCTTCTGCAGGCTGAGGAATGCAAGAGTTGAACTTGAAGGCCAAGCTTTTTGACCTTTCAGAAACCCAGGACAGTTGCTTTTGAAAGCTGAAAGATTTCCAAATGCTCCTGGTTGGACATGGAATTAGAGGATTGTTATTTCTGACACTGTTTCTGACGCCGTCCTCAGCATGGCTGCTGATTAAATGCTTTGCAAAGCAATATGAGACGTTCCACCTCATGAAAAGCATTATGGAAATCCAAGCCACTCACTGCTGTGAGATAATCATCAGAAAACTCCAGCCCCTTTTTATTATATTCATGTAAAATTTTGTTATGCTGCTCCAGATGACTCTAATTGAGCAGACGTTGGAAATTAAAGCATATCCAATGCTGTCCTAACCTTGGTGACCTCAAAACTTTATGCTTTTTCACGTTTCTAATAAAAAAAAATGAATTAGCCTTCAATGTTCTGGGCTTTTGGAGGCAACATCCTTTCTCTAGAACCACTGCTAACCCTCTCTGCAAAACAGAAATGCATTAGAAGCCAACAACTAATGCACAGACACTGAGATTTATTTAACTGTTGGAAGGAAGGGGAATTGAAGCAGCACACATTTTTCTAGGGGGTCAGAAAAGATAAAACAAGCCAAGTGCAGCGAACTGCAGCATGCAGAGTCTGGTTGGGGAATACTTTTTGACAGGCAAAAAAAAAAAAAAAAAGATAACTAAACGGTTTGTTAAATTCATTTGTCCTTATCCCAACTTGCTGTGAAGTCCGTAACTTCATAAATACTATTAAAAATAGATCTATTTTACTCTCTGACGGACTCTGCGACCTGCGGGTTCCGCATCTGACCGGGATCACTCGGCATGCATAAATATTGCCTTTTTCATTCATGTTCAACAGGATGCTCCAAATTCTGTAGAATTGCAGGTTTTTAACGGGATGTTCCAGAGGTTAATATACTACTGAGATTGTTTCAATTTACCATCGGATAAAATGACTATCTATACAATTAAGTCCATTCTGGTGAATTAATTATCTCAAACTGGAGTAAGCTATTAATAATGAACGGAATTATTCATGCTTCAATTCCTTTGCAATATCTGACCTTCTGCTAATGCATGCACCCTCCCAGGTTTTGGTGGGTGTGCAGGAGAAGCACGTAAATCCCTTGCACACAAAGCCCTCGGAAATGTAATTAAAAAAATTAAAGGGGGGGGAGAATTCAAAAATCAACCCCATTAATTGTCATATCTAGCTGATGCTTAACAAGTTAAGACCTTCTTTGTGTCCTCACTGACAAAGTGCCTTTGCCAGGCCTGGACCACCATAGACTGGACAAGATTTGCTTTTAAAGTAGTTTAAAGTTTGTTTTAATATAATTTTCTGGATTGAAAAATGTACTAATATCTTCCTGAAAACCTACAGAGCCAAACTAAGCAACGCTGCGAGCATAGAAAACAAATAATAAGATGCAAAATAACAAAATCTAATGACTTGATGGAAAACAAAATAGGTGTAGATGACCTTTGTACAATATCAGTCTGGGGGACTGTATTCATCCTGGCTTTAGTGGCTATTGCCTTTGCTAATTGAAGCACTTAATGTGTTCCAGCTGCTATTCGGGTCAGTGCCCTGTTCTCCAAAAACTGTTTGTTTTTTTTTTTTCTTTCTCTAAATGAAGATTGTTTTCTTTCACACAAACTTAATTCTGAACCAGCTATCTCTGGACACCAAAGAGATGGTAGTTTAAGGATAGAAGAGCTGCCTGCTTTTTTTTTTTTTTTTTCAAGGAGATTTTATTGTTATTTAAATTTGTTTGGATGCCTAAATGCGAGAACACTGCCCTGAAGCCTTAGAGGTTTAGATAAAATACAAAGAAACAATCTTTAGAAATATGAAAGGGCCCATCTCCTGGTGGAAAAGGGGCAGTTTAAGCTGTTCCACTTTCAAAGTGACCTCCAAGTTGAGCACCAAAGCTGCTTTTTGGGAGCCTGGTGCACTTTCTTTAAGGGGTTAGAGGTCCTAGAGGTGACGGATTCTCCTTTTGGATGCAGTGCAGCATTGTGGCCATCCATCCTGAAATTAAAAGGTCCCATTCCCTTTGGGAATTGCACTTTATCAGCAGTGCAAGGGGTGAGGATACTACAGGGGTTGGATCCCAAACAGGGTGGCTCGCTACAGGGGGCAGCCAATTTCTGCACAATTTTTGCTGAAGCACCTCTTGAAACCAGGCAGAATTGCTAAAAGCCAGGTCTTCTTCTGAAACTACAAGGTGCAGAATAAAACAGGCCCAAACATCCACTGCAGAATACAGGACAAGGCACCCCAAGTGCCCAAGAAAATAAAATTAAATATTGATCTACCATGCTCTGCACCCCAGTGCTCATAAACCTGTGCCAAATGCTCGGCTGTTAATAGGTCCCACTCCCATTCGCAGGAATTATATATACCCTGACTGTGCAAAACGCATGAGATTGACTTTATCTCAGATTAAGCTCATTTTCCCCAAGAATGCATCAAATTGAGCATTTGGGAGATGTCAGAGGCTCTCTGGTCAGAGATTCAGCCTCCTGCCAGGTACTCAGCAGAAGCAGTACATTCTGTTCAACAGCAAAACCGGACCCAAATCCCCAAAATCCAGGAGTACTGGCCTAGTTAAAACGCCGTACCAACCCATTACATTAAATTAAACTCCAGGTTTCTGCAAAGGTGGCTGCTCACAAGCAGCTCTGCAGCAGCAGCCAGGCTGGAGATGGGAATTTCCACATTTCACTGCAATTCCATGTAAATGAACCCATCCCCGCTCCTTCCCAATGGGCTTGGCATGACAAGGCTGAACCTGATGTTGTAAAGCAGCAGATTTGGGGGATTATTCACAGCATGCAGCTGTGTCCTTCCCATTCTCCCAGTTCTTCTTCCTTCCCTCTCCCCCTCGAAGCCATCCAAACACCTACATCTTGCTTTAAAAAAATAACAATAACAATATTTACAGACCCTGCCACCTCATCTTATTTCAAATATAACTGTCAATTCTGTATGCAAAATGAGTGACTTCGTTAGCTTTATGCTGCTAGAGAAATGAAGATTTCTCCAGGGGAATACAGATGTGCCAGCAACATTAAGAAAAACTCCTGCGCTTTGTCATTATGGGGTGGGGGTGGTGGAAATCCTGGGTGCCAATTAAAAGAGTCTGAACGTTCATTTTGCTCTGTGAGCTTGGTTAGCAAACAATCTAGCCCTCCAGAATCTATTAATAAACCAAAAACTGTACAATGAGGTGGTTCAAAAGCAAGAAGTCTCCAAACGTCATCCCAACCCTTAGGGTCTCCAGCATGGGGTTCTGGGGGGTATTTCTATACCCAGTGGCTGCAGCAGTCCTTTCCATCTTTTTCAGGCCACCAAAACAGTCCTGAGATAAAAAAGAGGAAATTTGCACCCTAAAAAACACCCACAACAGCTTGGCATTGGGGTTTTGTGCCCCTCACCCTATGTTGTGCCATGTCTGAGTTCTGAGTTTTACCAGCAACGTCAGCTTATTGCAAGGTTAATTAGCGTCAGGATGCCACTGCTGGGGATGCTTCCCCTGGAGGCATCAAGATTCACATTTTGGAACTTACTTTTGGCCACAGAAACCACATATTGCAGCTCCTCGACGCAGAACGGCTGGCATATATTTTTAGTCGCCGTGTGACTTGAACATTTCACCATTTAGCAGACACGGGAAGGGTTATCGTGAGTCAACAGCTAGATGGCAACATAAACCGCAGGCACAGGGAAGTGAGGAAATGCAGAGAAACTTCAAAAAGCTCTTAAAAAAAATAATACTGTCAGTCTCAAAACTCCTGACAGATCTGAACAAGGGGAAATTTCAGCTTGAGGCCTTTCTGAAGTCTGATGGACAGCTTAATTGCCTTGCTAAGGACGCCAATTAATTGCAAGAGAGGAACAGTAATCTGGGGACAGCAGAGCAGCAGCAGAATTTAAAGCCCGAGATTTAGCAGCAAAACCAAGAGCAAGACAATAAGGAAGAGGAAGAGGGACCTTTCCCAAAAAAATGAATGAGAAAGGAAAAGTGTGGAGTCTGTGACACCCCGTTTGCTGGTTTGGGGAAGGAATAAGGTAGAAAGTGAAGAATTGGGATGCCCAACTCAGACCAGCTCCTCTACATCTACACGAGCCACCGGGCTGCTGCAGGTTTTGGTGATGATGAGGATGGAGGAGCTGGACCACAACCATGCCATAGCATCTCGATGGCTTGCAGAGAGGCTGAACTTCTGCTTGCTACCAGCAGCTGCTCCAAAATCGTATTTGCTCATCGTTTTCTAACCTACGGAGCTCCTAATAAATCACCTTGGCTTCACAGCTCCAAAGACACAGCTCATTAAGCAGGCAAGAAACATGCAGGGCACAGCACTTCCCAACCTGCTTCTGAACAAGCCAAGCAAACACAAAAACACAAAACACCTTCTGGCAAATGAGTTCATCTCCAAAACCAAGATCCATTGGGAAAGGTCTCTCTAATCCCCCCCCTCAACAGAATAGAGCTTGTTCTGAGGGCTCCCATGACCAAGGGATGAGGTCTGCGTGTTTTTGGGGCTAACCCTCCAGAAATCGGTGTCATTTTGACATCTGCTGCTAATATCTGGTTGATGCCATCCATCTGTTGAGGTGGGATTCACACGATGGGTTATAGATGCTGTCTCAATGCCTCTGTAGACCCAGAAACTCACTCTATCAGGAGGATTAAAAAGCAAGAAAACCGACCCCAAAACAAATCCTTTGACTGACAGCAAGGAAAGTGAAATATTTCGGATGAAGAGGTCATAACAGCTTGAGTGAAATACTCCGGCTTTGAGGCCTGCAGCAGGAAAAGATGATGGAGGAATTAAGTTGCACCAAAGGTGATTTCCTTCCCCTAAGCCATACTCAGATCCAGGAATACTTTGCACTAGTATTTCCTACCTTTGTGATCCCCAGGAAAGATTTAAGAAAGTCAAAGTAAACTGGGGATCTTTTCAATCAAAATAAAGATTCGCTTCCCTAGCTCTTCTCTCAGAAAAGCAGCGAGCCAAGCATACAAGGAGAAAACAGAAATAAGACAGAAAATACAAAATAGGGTTTATGATCAGTATCTAACAGAGCTTCCCCTCAATACTGGTTATGCTCAATATTTAACGTTCATTTTGTGCATGAGCTCCTTTGTCTGTTGAAGTGAACGTTTCCCAAAGCCAGCTGGTTTCATGTCTGGGGCTGCACAGCACGGGGAAATAGTATCTTCTACTGAAAATATAATTTAATTTCTAAATTACACAAAGATTTCAAAATCTAGCTACTACTTCAGGCTTGGAGAAAATCCTGGTTCTTCTGGATTTTATGATGGCCTCAGATTTGTCCTGGCTGTTTTCAGTGTTATGGGAGTAAAAGAGATGAAAATAATAGATCCTTCACTTTTATTTAGAAAATGCTCCCACACTGGGCTCACTATGCTTTAAGTGACAGAAATATTTTGAACTCTTTATTCTCCTCTGAACTGAAGCAACTCAGGACTTACCCTGATGGCCCACCAGGCATAGACCTGCTGTATCAAGCACAGAGAAAACGAGGGCAACTCAAAGATTATTAAAAAAAAAAAGAAAAAAAAAAAAGTGATCACCACATATCACCATTATGAGCTGCATCATAATTAAATTGGTGAGTTAAAGTTTTTTCTTTTGCCCTGTTATTATTTCCAGGATGAAGACACGAGGATGCCGCAACAGTCCTGCTATTGAGACAAAAGAATTAGCTAATCATCTTGTGAATTGGAGATCACTTTAATTACATCTGGTATATTCTCATTATCCTCCTACTATGCTACAACATTTTTTTGTTCTTATTCTTTTTTATCCTCTCCTATTGTTATGCTCTTATTCTCATTATTTTATTATTCTTATCCCCCCCCTCCTCTATTAAGTATGGTGAGAAAATGGTCAATACATTCAGGGCAAAGAAACTGTTTTTTATGGTTCTTAATGAGATTTTGCATAGATATTAACGCCTTTGAGTGGTAAACTGCGGTCTACAGCACATAAAGCGATTTTATTTTTTATTTCTTTTTTATTCCAGACCAACTCAGAGTGCCAAACAAGGAAGGGGGATGTCAGGCATGGTTCCTAATCCCAATTCCTGCTGCAGCCCTAAATCAGCTTGTGGCGTTGATGTTGCTGCAAGAGCTCAGGATCCTCTGCACAGTTTCTGAAATATCACCCGAACTCTTCCTGTACCAACAGACATCCAATTTATTACAAAAAAATAATTAAAAAAAAAAAATCATGCATTATCACTCAGTTAACAGAGGAGTTTTAAACCAGTCCTGAAGGCGCAAAACCTACATGAGGATTCCCAAAACCCAACAGCAAGACGTTCAGTGAGTTTTGATGGAATAAATCAGTGTTTTCTGATCCCAAAATAAGAAACAACATCTTCTGCCTGCCTGGAATAGCACATCTGCATGCATCACCTAAAATCGGGAAGCCTCTGAAGTGTCGCCCCAGGCTGACACCCTTCAGGACACATTCCCCTGTCTCCAAAAGCTTCTCTGCTAAATCTGAAAGGAATCGGTGAGAATTATGCTCAGAACAATACACGCTTATTAACTCAGTCTTTGCATCTTTCTTCTGTATCTCAGACCTGAAAAAAATCAGGTCCTAATAGCAAACTGCTGGGCATCCAGAAGGTTAAGGACTCAAATCCTCACCAAACCCCTTTTCTCCTCCATTTTAGAGACGCACGCACCCAGGTATACGCCGAAGCCCGTAACAATCCTCGACACACTACAAAACTCCCAGCAAAGCTGGCTTTGCTCTAGTCAGGCTGATTTCTAGAGCAATACATAAAGGAAAGAGCCGAGGCATGTCACGTCTCGGGGGTTTTTCTTTCAGGGCTCAACCTCCTTCCCACCTACGCTACAGCTTGCGCATAATTTATATGAAAAATGCAGTGCTGTCTTTAAGTGACAAAAAAATCTATACTATCCAAGCTTGGTTTCCTGCTGCCTAATGGCAGCAAGAAATGGCAATTATCCCCTAAAGGTGTAATAAATGGAAAAGAGAAGAGGAGAATAATTGGTAGAGAACCAGAAAAAAAAAGAAACAACACGCTAAAAAATTCAGCTATATGGACCCAGAATGTGCAAATACTTTCCTGATGTTGTGCACCTGCCCTCAATAGCGCTGGCTTTGCTTCAAAGTTTTCCCAGCTCACGCCTGTGACTTTACAGCAGGCGATGCAAGTGATCTGTATGATGCTACCTATTGGCAAACTCGGTTAAAATTCTGCTGAAAGTCCCTGGCTGTGAAAAAATCAGAGGTAGAGTCATCGTTTAAATGCTTTTTTTTTTTTTTTTTTCTCCTGTGTTTACCTTGTCATTGTGCAAACAAACAAAAAACCCCCACGTATAACATAATCCAACACTAACATGAGACAAGGACCTAAAGCCAGGTTGGATTGCATGATATTTAAGATGTCTTGGTTGGAATTCAACCTCAAGAAGCTGGTTTTAAAGCATTATTTATAGAAAAATACAGCCCCTTGACTCAAAGCAGGGTCACCAGCAGCAGGGACCGCATCCAATGGACTTGGATTAGCTCCACAACCTGTTCCGATCACCCTTACAATTAAAATTAAAAAAAAAGGGGGGGGTCTTATGTTTAAAGAATTTCATGTATTTCATTCTGCACACAACACCTCTTTTCCTGTCACCAGATAGCACCAGGAAGATCTTGATGGTGATAACTAATTAATTTTGTTTTGTTAACTTCATTTTGCGTGAAAAGATGCAAAATACCTACTCCGAGGCAAGGATGACCCAGGCCTTGAGGGTATCCAAAGGATGATTAACTAGGAAACTATTTAATCAAGAAAACCATTTTGTAAGGAAGAATCTGACACACATGCCCTTGAGTTTGTTACTAATCAACCTGTTGGAAACAATTGGCTGAAAAACACAGACAGGAGTGTTGTGATGTGAACCATTGGTGAACTCTGCTCATGATAATCCTAAAAATCACGGCCTTAGGCTGGGAGACCCCAGCCCAACAAGGGACCCTTCCCCTCTGCGGAGAATGATTGCGACATGTCAGCGTTATGCTAATTATGGAGCTAATTAGAAGGGAGAGGAGTGCACCGAAACCAAATATTTTCTTGGACAACAATCCATCTGCTTTTGCATCCTCTCACCCGTTGGTTATTTCCCACCAGAGCCTTCTTTCCTCCAGGCTGAGCAGTCCCAGAGATGCTCCAGGCTCATCGTCATCTTGGTGGCCTTTCAGGAGACTCTCCCCAGTCCCTCCCATACTGGGGAGCACTGGGATTCCGCTGAAGTTCCCATTCCCAGCCCCAAAATGCTGCGTCCTTCCCTTCCACCACTTGCTGAGCTGCTCCAAAGACCACATGAATTATTTCCGAACAACTCGCTCAGAAAAACACTCTCAAAAAAAATGCACAATAACTTTCTGGGTCATACAGAATAAAATCAGCCAGGATACATCGGGGGTCTGCGGAGACCATAAGAAAAAATCAGCAGCCTAATTATTCATCCACGTTGGCACCAGCAGATAGAAGCGATGCATTCATCCTTTTCCTTCAAGACAACACCAAGTGACGGCTGAATCCATCTGAAAGAGCACTCCCCTCCCAGGAAGGGGGCTGCACGTGGTGCCAGCGTTTATTTATTCCACTTTCTTGCTGCTCAGATGGAAAAATGCCCAGGTCAGTCTGCTGCGCTGCAATAACCTTGTTTTATCTTCAACGCCTGTCTCTTCTGTGGCTTTTGTGCATACGCAAGCAGCTCCTCGCGGCGCTATCAAAATAAGTAATAATGGTGTAGCTTGTTTGGGGAGCAAGCTGTACTAAATTATTCCGAAGGCTGATGTCTCAATGAGGAAAAATAAAGTAGCTGCGATTTTGAGATCAAGCAAGTTCAGACCTTTTCATCACGTCTTTAGACTCGCAAATTTGGCTCTCAGAAAACCAGGGGCTATTTCACCAAGTTCTCCTTCTTCAGGGAAAAACCTTTGTTTGAAGCCTGCACGGATGGAGCTGTTTATCTCCCGAATTGTTTCTGGCAGAGAAGCCATTTCTGGTATTACGCGGACTTAAAAACAGTCCAATAGGCAAACACAATCCCGACGGGAATTTAAGGACCTGCACACTTACACTTAATAAGTGGCAGCACTGCTCCAGTAAATCTAGGTTATTGCTGCAGCTCTAATTGCACTGGATCTCTCCTAGACATCGTTTCTCTTCCAGCAGTACCCTGCAGAAAACAACACACACGGCGCAGCAACGGTATCTCTGGGATGGGAATCGGAGGAGACGACAGCCCAGGTCTAACAAACCGAGCTCGATCCTGCGAGCTGCAGATGTCTGAGATGCCCAGGGAGGAGCATTCATCTGAAGCACCAAAGCCACTGCAAATATTGCATAGTTACAGGTTTGGCAGGAGCAAGACGAGATGCCAGGGGCGCTCCAGCTGTGTGGTGGGCTTCAGTTTAAGGTCAAACTGGCTAAAAACTCCAACGCAAAGCCATCAAGCTTACAAGATTCCTCCCCAGTGCAGACCACCCTGACTCCGTACATCTTCCTCGGAAGCAGAAAGCTCCCCATGCTACACGAATTGCTATTAAACCTCCAAAATGCCAAGCCCCACACCGTCTGGGAAGGAGCCAGCAGCCCTGTTGCTGGATCTCCAAGCACTGCCATGCAAACCACGTTTTATTTGCACCAACAAAAATTTTTTGCTGGGCGATTCCCTCTGCTGGACAATGCTCATGTGTCCTCGGTGCCAAGGGAGTCATATATTAAATATCGGGCTGCGGAGGGCAGGCTGAGGTCTCTAAATGGCGTAATGGAGTAATGATCCTGGAGGCAGAGGCCAAAAGCTGGACGGATAGACACCCTCTCATCATTCCAACTTACATCCTCAAGCAAAGCGAGGCAAACGCATTCGGAGCAGCGAGGTCACAATTTGCAATTCGTGACCCGTAATTACTGCTGCTGAAAACAAGGGCAAGGAAAACGAGATGGCAAAGCAGCAGTCCTCGCATGCACGGAGGCTGCTGGTGAAGCAGGAGAAGGGCAAACCCATGGCACACAAGCCACGGCGAGGGGGCTGCTCGGATGGTTTTGGGTAGAGCAAAGCGACCCTCAGCTCACAGCCAGCTAATTTGGGGTCGTGAGTGCTGCTGTAAGATGTAAAAGCAGCATCTAGACAACTTTAGTCTTATGGGAGGATGGAGGAGAGCCATTGAGAGCCTCATAGTGAGTGCCCCCGTTCTCACCTCAATGATCACCTGGAGGAGTGTGAAAAGCTTGTAGTGAAATTCTCCTGTCCTCCCAGACAGAAGAAATAGTGCATCGCCACCAGATGTGGCTAAACTATAATTTAAGGAGGTGCCAGTTTACCCCAAAACCACCAGCAGTGATGAGCGGGAGCCATCTGAGGTCTTGGCCATCACCCTCTCCCCCTTGGGATGCCTGCAATGGGGCAAGGTAGGACCAAGCTTTCTCCCAAGACCCCGTTTGGACTCTGCATGTGTCAGCATCAGCAACCACAACATCCTTCCATGTGAATAATAATACAATTCCTAACACAAAACTTTTCTTTCTTTTTTCACCTAGGCTACATTTGAGATTATCTAAAGTGTTAAATATTTTCTCGATGAATTTCAGATTTTTACAATGTGGGGAAACGTGGAATGGGCATTAAACCTGTGTCGTAAGGTGCCTAATTCAACAGAGACTGGCTTTACACGATGCAAATGGTTTAATCTGAATTCCATTCCCAGTAGATTACTTGAACTGCACTTAATCCTTGTGTGACCACTTTTGATCATAATTTAAAGGGCTGCAAATCAGGATTAGCCGACTTCGCTCATCGACAGTGGCTGCTCACATCTGAATTCCAAACAAAATAAATCATCCACTTAGGGATTTATATTGCTCTAACTCCCTCTAAGCTAATGCCAATTTGCTAAAGTCATAAAGCTGTTGGTTTAAGAAGAAAAAAAATAAAATAAAAAAAGAAAAAGAGATGACCATGGCAAACAGCTGTGGAAACCAGACAGGAAAGCAACGATCCTCCAGCACCTGCCGATGTGACAACCAGGACCACGGGTCCCCTCCCAGCTTTGGGACAGCCCCAAAATTCATGACAGTCCCAATGCATCCTTTATTTTTATTTCTAAGCAAGGTTCTGCAGCGTGGGGATGCAAACCGGCCTCCAAGCCACCTCTCATCCAGCAACAGCCCCTTTAGCCCCTTCTGTCACAACAGCCAGCTGGGCGAGCTGACCATAAATACAGAAATAAACTACTTCAACTATTCCTTTTTGCATTTCCAGGGAGTCTAAGGCATGTTTGTACTCTGCAATTAGTAGGAATATCTGAAACACTTCCCTATGCTGCTGAAAGACATCGCATTTTGTCCTCTCTTCTACAAGAGGAATGAAGTGTGCTCGCAAGCAAAGCCTAGCTTCTGCCAAGTTTTTGCAACTAAAGATAAGTCTCTTCAGGTCCCAGCTAATGATTCTTTTTTCTTCTTTTCCCTTACTTTACAATTCATCCTGTTCCAAGTGTTTAAACAAAGTCCTTGACACAGGAATCCTAATGCTGCATTTTTGGTCAGCAGCCATAACCACACAGGTGTCATTACAAAACAGATTGGAAAGGTGGAAAAAGGAAAAAAAAAAAGGGGAAAAATAAGAAAAAATATTATCCCTCAAAAAAAAGGGAATAAAATAGGAAAAAAAAATCCCTCAAATTCCCTAAGACATTTTACTGAGGGATGCAGATGCAAAGTAGAATCATCCCCTATAAACATATATTCTGCCAGCCTTTAATAATAATACAATAAAGATGTAAAAAAAAGAAACAACTTGCTTTGACAGTCCCCTTTTCAGGAGGATTTGATAAATTGGTGTTTTATAGGCACAATTTTAAAGCTTCATTTTAACACCATCTAAAAGGCAGCAACGATTGTATTACATAGCAGTCACAGGTGAATCAGCTTTCGTAAAAACCTTTGCAAACAGCTGAAAAGAAAGAAAATGAGGTAGAGAAATAATGACTATTATACGCAAGAAAGCAACTTTAAAGGATGCAGCATACATCAGGAAAGGCATTACCGTCCTCTTGTTAAATTCAAATACGCTTTGAGATGCAGAAAAGTTCTTTTTTTTTCCCCGAAAGCACCCAGACAAAGGCAAATAGCTCCTGATGGAGCGTATGCCATGGAGAAAATGTAAATGTAAGAGCAGACAGAGCTCATCATCGCAGCCTTTTTGGGGAGGATTGTGTTCTAGTGAGTAAAGAGTAATGAAAACCGTGACACTGAGATTTACCATACGAAGCCTTTTGGATACTCCAGGGTTGTGTTCCAGCATCCCGTGCTCATCTCCTCCTCAAAGCTGGGATCTTCCGAGCTCAGGCTGGTGAGCCAAAACCACGACAGCAAAAGCATGCCACCCTCTTGGGAGTGAAGACTTTGGAGCATAAAAACGTGTTTTTTGGGGGGCAGAAAACATGTTTCTCCCGCAACGTGTGTCCCCATCACATTTCCTTTAGCCTTTGCTGATTTCCATTCATTCTTCATTTAATTGCTAATCCCAATGCCCCACCGAGCATCCTGCCAGGATCCCAGCACCCTCCATGCCAGGGGAAATGCTTCCAGGACATCTTGTTAGCAGAAAAAATCCAAAGGAGATCCCCCTGGATCTTCCCAAGCCTCAAACCCACCAGGACAGAAGAGGAGCGACCTCCACACCTCCACCGCTGCAACCTCGGCGAGACCCCAAAGAGCAAACCTGATTTCCTTCAAATTAATAGGCTGTAGCCCATCACTTACAGCACCTTAAAATTCTGTAGACTTATGAGTACCTCTCCAGTGCGAGAGGCTGGAGGCTGAAAGCATTTTTAAGTGCCTTTTGATGAACACACTGACTTCTTGCTGGTGCCTCCGGGCTTAATAATGTTATCACCTTTATAGCGTTTGGGATTATTTCCCACCAGACGGGGGAGAAAGGTGCCTGAGCAGCTCACAACCTGCCAGTAAACCTCTCCTGGTCCTGCTCCATGCCTCCACTACCAAGCACGGATGGGATTTTTTCCACATTCCCATGGAGCGGTGAGGAGTCCTGTTAGCCTTGGGCTGCAGGATGCTTTCTGATGGAGGGAATATTCCTAGCAGATTATTCTCCTGCGCTGGCACATGCATTCCTGATGGAGATGCCCTCACAGGCTCTAGGGATAGAGGAAACTTGGTCTCCAAGCCTCCACATCCTGGTGTACAACATCAGACCCACACAACCCCACCACAGAGCAACGCCGGAGATGCTGCACGAGAAATATTAGCAGGTTTCCCCCCCAAATGCAAAATATTTCTCTGGAACCTGACCACGTCTGCTGAAACCTGTTATTTTCTCTCGTGGCGTGCTGTCAGGCCCTACAATCTGTTAGCTGTATGTTGAATTGCATCCCTGGCTGCATGGTCCAGGTGCTGCCTAACTTCACACCCTGTGCCACGGGGCAATTTGGGGTCTGCACTGCAACCACACCAGTTGCAAGCACCGTGGGAACTATGAAAGCCAATCTTGGCCCATTTCTCCTCAAAAGAAAGGATACGTGCCCAGCTATATGCAGCTTCCAGGCCTCTCTGGGAGCTCATGTAATACAACTGCAAATACAGCTTAAAAAAAAAAAAAAAAGAAAAAGAAAAAGAAAAGAAAAAAGCAACAAGAAATAATAAAAAAATCAATAACGATAATGATGATGATAACGATACTACTAATAATACAAGGGAAAGAAATATACTACTACTAATAATACAAGGGAAAAACAACAACAACAACAAAAAAAAGCACAAAGCAGAGAAATGACAAGAATTTTCATTTTCGCTCTTCACTGACAGCAAAGGGAAGGCTCCCAGCAGAAGAACCGAGGGCATCTACATTTTAAAGAGAAAACTTCAAACGGATCAAACCAGCCATTCTTCCAGCAGGCTCTTCTCTGAACCCAGCTCCCACCGTTCCCATCCTCGTCTCCATAAGCCACGGCTTCTTAGTACTTTTCTCCAACCTGGAGGCCACTCCTGGTCATCTCCTGCTCATTTATAGCAATTTTTTTTTTTTATTGTGCTGCAAAAATCAGAACCAAGCTGGCTTTCTAAGTCATATGGAACACCATGAGTGATATCATTTCTTCTGCCTGGGTAATATTTGTCAGGGAATGTCACTTTTTTTACTGATAGAACGCAGTTTGCAATTCAGATCTTAGTTATAGGGACCCAAGGAAGGACATTTTTCTTGATAAAAAGCAGAGAAAAAGAAGGAAATTCATGGCTTCAGAATGAGGATGGATTAACCTGCCATGGGGTGCGGGCTGAGCTTTGGGTACCTTCAGATAAGAGCAGTGTCACGAAGAACCAAAGCTTTGTCAAGCCTCCTGCCCACTTTTTCTCTGCTTTTGGCTTAAACAAAGAACTTTTGGAGCAATCCAGAAGCAACCCTCTGACCTGGACAGAGGTCCAGAACAAATCGCGTGCTGCTGACTCATCCTAAAAGAAAACCAAAAAAAAAGAAAAGCATTTCAGGGGTAAAACTTGACCTAAAGACAAATATTCAGCCCCGTGCTGTGGCAACCTGATGCAGCAGGCTGTGCTTGATGAAGCATTAAGACAAAAACAGGCATCTTGGAAGGGCTCTCAGCATTTTGGCACAGGACTCCCTACACAAAATGCTGTGCTGTCACTCATTCTCATGCAAATATCCCTTAGGATGAGGGAAAAAAAAAAAAAAAAAACACACAAGGGGAACTGGCTGTGCACATCCAGC
This sequence comes from Aythya marila, assembly GCF_965140915.1. Classification (NCBI taxonomy): domain Eukaryota; kingdom Metazoa; phylum Chordata; class Aves; order Anseriformes; family Anatidae; genus Aythya; species Aythya marila. The sequence goes on along the minus strand of NC_139072.1, from coordinate 111,719 downwards.
CCTGGGGCATCCTGCTATTGAAAGGAATTCAAAGGATTAAGCAGTTTTAGAGGGCAGCACCAGCCCTAAAACAAATCTTACAATTTGAGTCGCTTGTCAGGAGTTCAGCCTTACAGAAAAACAGCCACAAATTGTATTTTATTATATTCAAACTTCATACCCATCCACCTGGAATATGAGCCCAACTACAGAGGTCAGGCTAACTTAGCCACCCTTAGCCTCACCTTTGATGCAAAATATATATATATCTATTTAAATATTAAATTAAGAACGCACGTTTTGGTGTTAATAAAATACAGAAAGCCAGCACCAAGCAGGCACATGGACATCTCCAAGCTCCTGACCTGGTTTAGGTGCTGTGCATTTCCCCACCAATAAAAAATGGAGGGAAAATGTGCAATCACAGCAAAATCCTGGGTTCTGCAACAGCCCGAGTGCCACGCAGCAGCCCCCTGCTAGGGTTTCTCTGGGTTGCTGATGGCATTGAGTGATGCTGGGGTGTTCAGAGAAAGGGATCTACTCGCAGGTGGATTTAAGAGTCTGTAATTTCAGACAGAAATGGCTTCTAATTACAGTGGGAGAAGGAAGACCTGTGAAAACAGATACTGCTATATAATCTGGCTTCATTTTTCAATGAAGAGAGGCTCAATTAGCATCCAAATTGCCAATGTGGCCACATTCCCCTGGTCTGTCTTGGAGGACAGACCCAACCACTTGTCCTCCGTATGTTTAAAAACCATTTCATGGGCACTTCACATCCAGTGAAGAACCCCAAATCTCAGCGGTTTGCACTGATATCAGCACTCAATCTCCTACCAGCAGCCTAGAAATTCGATAAAAAGCCAAGTTCCTCCTAAATTGCAGGTCTGGTTTGGTGAATATTTGGGATCGATGAGAGGAGTCGAGGTCTGGAAGAAGGCAGCACCACCCTTGTGCATTTGATGGGAGCTCTACCAAAGTCCATCCTACCAGCTTAATTTTTTCATTTAAAAGAAGGAAAAAAAAAAAAGAAATAACAATGCTCTGAGAACTCTCATTTAATAAAAAAAAATAACATCAGGGAAAGAAGCAGCACTCGAAGCACTCTTGCTGATTCAAGTGCATTGGGCATGGCGGGAACCCAAGCTCTTTTTGCCCTGAAAAGTTTTTTTTTTTTTTTTTTTGTGAAATGTTTTAGCCTCAGAGCAGCTGAGCCGGACAGACGGCAGCTCGGAGCAAGGCTATTTCGGAATTCACGAGGACGTCACCCGGGGGACCCGTGCCAGGAGCCGTGCTTTGTTCCAGCTGGAAAGGAGGAGCCGCTCCGCACCTCCAGCCTCTCGTGGAGGCCAAGCGGAGGCAGCAGGAAGGGAGAGGCTTAATTCAACCAGCCTAAATAGATCAGTGTTTTAAAAGCCCAAAAAATTAAAAAGGGGGTGGAATAAGGGCTCCCTCTCCTCATGTTACCCAAGCAAAGGGCACGAAGCAGCTCCCCAGGAGGAGCCACCAGCTGTGGTTGGAGCAGTCGCAGCCCCAGCCGGTGTCACAGCGGCCGTGTAGTGACATGACCTCCTTGGTCCAGGCTTGGCTCAAATTCAGCCCAGACAAGCAAACAGACTGCAAAACATGTCACTGCCACCCATCGCTCATTATTATGCAGAAATACTAAAGCCTAGCGCAGAGCACACCAAAAAAAACCCACAACAAACCAATGCCATTTGGCAGCTGTTATATACCATGAATCTGCAGAATAATTTTGGGCGGAACGGGACCTGCAAAGGGCATCTGGTCCAGCCCTAATCCATCCTTCTCTACGGCTTCCATCGGAGCTGAAGCAAAAGGTGAAGCCTGAACCATTTTCCCAGGCAGAAAAATGAGAAAGAAGGCTTTTCTGAACATAAAGGTCAGCTGGCAAAATAATCCAAGGAGGCCAGCAATGGGAAAAGAAAGACTTCTAATTCATCACAGCCACAAAAGGTCCTCTGCCAACGCGAAAACCAGCACGATCCAGCTCCATCCTGCACATATATATATAGCAATTTATAGGCACGGCAGAAGTCCCATCACCAGTTTGCTGGGATATTTCCCAAAACACGGATTCCTGCGGGAATAATCCTGTTTGGTTCATTCCAAGAGGTGCACCCCTGCATTTCATTTACTGCTCCTCCACCATGCCTGTGCTTGGAATCAAGATGCTGGCTTTGCAAAACCAGCCTCCAGAAGACGTTTTCCAATCAATACGCATTATTTCCATCACAGCCAGGGCTCCCAGCACTCGTCCCAGAAAGCAGACAGGCAAATACAGCTCCGAAATGCAAAGCATATCCAGCTCGGAGCTGATTCTGCCTCATGTTAGACATGCACGAAGGAAAAAAAAAAAAAAAAACCCACACCACTAGCAACGTGGGCATGAGCTATTAACTCTTTTAGTAGAGCAATTTGGAAGCTTTTTTTACACGCTGCTTGTCTGCCTCCCTCCCACCTCCCATCACTTCCACTCCTCCCTGCAGCCCCAGCGCTTCCCAGCTCCCGGGGTTCAAAGGCAAGTGGAGGTCAGCGTGATCTGCAGCCTCCCGGGAGCAGCACAGCAGCAGGGACCCAGCGTGGGATGCACGTGAGCACCACCACTTGCTCCAACACCGCTGAGATCCCAGCACTGAGGAGAGCCACTATGGCTCCGACAACAGGAATCGTACAGAAAGGTACCGTAAAATAGTTATTTTAGGGTAGAGGGGGACCAAAATCACGAGGGCACTGATGCTGCCATCTAAATTGCATTTCCTCACCTCGCCCTGAATTTAAGGGAGGGAAGAATTAAACAAGAAGACCCAATCCTGAATTTCTCGTTGCCAAAGTGCTGCCCAGTTCCAGCCCAGTGCCCCCAAGTCCTTATTTCTGTGGGCATCCATCTATAAGCCGGTCACCACCCGAGATCCCAGAGGGGATGGAAGCAGCCCAGGGGATGTAGCATAACCTTCAGAGCCATGCCAGAACACGGAAAGGAGTCTAAATTTCATCCAAGACTGCACAAACCTCGGTAAAATATCATCCGTTTAAAGCTCCCTGCTCACCTGGCCCAGTGCTTGCTTGCCAAAAAAAGGACAATGGGGAAAACACAAGGGAATGACTAAAAAGCTATTTTGGATATATTTGTTCTCCAAAAAAGTGCATGCTTGCAAGCACCTAGAAAACAAGCAGCTGCTAAAATTGGCGGAGGGGAAAATTTAACAAAAACTTCACACTTTTATATTATAAAGCCTCGTCTGAAGCTGGTTGGGTGCCACAGAAAATCCACGGGAAGATTAATAATTCAGCTCTGAACGAGAAAAGTCAATGCACACGGAGCAGTGATAGAAGAAGTTATTTGGTCTTGGCGCTGAGTGCCTACGACAGGGCTCAGCGGAGGCTCAGTGATCCTCGAAATTTGTCTGGAAGTGTGATTGTTACCGACCAGAAAAGAATATGCACATATTTCACAGGCACTCTGCTTGACGGTGAGCTCCTGCCACTCTGGGGCTAAGAGTTGGATCAGAGAAGCGGGGATAACAAAATAAAGCAGCCAGTCTCTTCTGGGTTTACAGAGGATCCAGGATTTCCCACCACAACAAAACTCCCTTTACTCAATCCACATTAGTGAAAAAAATCCTTCATGCAGATGATAACGGTATTTTTTTCCCATTTTTCAAAATGAATTCAATGCTAGATGTCACGTTGTCTGCCCTAGGCACCCAACACTTAGAAAAATCCCAATTTGGGATGAGCGAGTGCCCGTCTCACCCAGGGAGAGGGGTTTGTCTTGCAAGCATCTGCTAGAAGCAGATTTTTGGGTTTTGTTCTTTCTATGGGACAACATGTGAAGGAAGGGAAGAGGGAAACTGAGCAGCAGGAGCACCAGGGGGGAATCCAGCTAAAACCAAGTAGGGCTCAAGCAGCAAAAAATAAAAGACCTCTTGGTCCACGCCATGAAGTTCCCCTTAATATCAACCACAACCATCATTATTTAAAAGCCTTGGGGACGAGCTGAGGCCAGCACAAGCTTCTCTCGTACCTGCAGATGCAATAGGAAGCATTTAGCTTTTGTCCATCCATCTCCTACATCATGTAAAGACCTGGAGCAGACAGGGAGCCCGTCCAGAGCGCTGCCCGCATCGTCCTCGTCTGAGCATCCAGCGTCCCCTCTCCGTGGCCCGACCTGGGAGGCACAGAAAGGATTGATAGACTAAGTAAATCTCTATCCAGCCACTTCCTGCCAAAAAATTTCAAGAAAATTAGGAGCTGCAGACGTCCTTCTGGCTTTTGGACATCTGAAAAGCACATATTATGGAGAGAAACCAAATTATTTCAAGCAAATTAGGAGCTACAGAGGTCCTTATGGGATTTGGACACCCAAAAAGCACGTGTTGTGGAGAGAAACCAAAACCATCATGAAGACAGGGGCTGTGAGATGTCAAACAACACATTTTTTTGGTTTATGCTCATTTAGGAGCACATTTCTCAGGAGCATCCCGCCCCATTCATGTCACTACCAGAAATGATGGGAGCTGCTTTAACCGAGCAGAAAGTTTCGCTGACGATGCCAACAGCAGCTGAATACGCTGCTCCCGCCAGGAGCCAACACCACGGACCATAAACGTGTTCATTTAGCCTTCGAGCAAGCTGCCATGCAAAATTTCCAGCACCCAAAGGGCAGCACCCAACGTCTCGCAGCCACCCAGGCCCTTTGCTGGGATTTGGGAGCATCAGGCATCAAAGCACACGGCGCAAATCCCACGGATCAGGATCACGGACCACTTAACAACAGCTCTTTTCCTGATCTAATAAAATCCCCATGCTGAAACCACATTAAATATTCAGAGTGAGAATAAAACCCGTGTGCTAAGTGGCAACACCAACTCTAACAGCATGGGGCTTTTTCCCATTGCTCCTCGCTCCACTAGCAGCACTCTCCCATAACACCACCACTAAAAACACCCCAGCAGCTCGGAAAAAAATAGCATGGATCCGCCAGCCCTGGGAGCACTGGTGCAAATCCCAGGTGGGGATGAGATTTCCCCACGTGCACATCGCCAGAAGCACGCGGGCACGGGCCCTCTCGCGGCGAGCGAGGCAGAGGAAAATCCCCCAGCCCCAGCATCGAGAGAGAAAATGCTGCAACTGCCTGCAGCAACGCCGGCGATCGGCGAGTCTCCCGGGTTACCAACTTGGAAAAATCACACGGGAGGTTAAGAACATGTAATTTCCCCCGAAATTATGAGAAGGTGGGGGAAAAAAAAATAATAACAGTCGGTTGCTTGTGAATTATGGTCATCCAGGCACATTAAAAAATTGAGCATTAAGTACAACCAATCCTTGCTGCTGATTTTTTTTTTTCTTTAATAGGCTGTAAAAGGTATTTTTTAGGTTTATAAATAGATTAAGCGCCCTGCATGCTTCACAGGAAGAGTTTGCACTGACACACATCCAGCTGCAAAATGCAGACGGCAGGCAAGGACTGCAGGTGGTTTGGGGGCTCCTTCATAGCCAGCCTTCCTCTGCTAGACCACAACCCTGCTTCCACCCTGATTTTCTGGGTAACGTGGCCCAGCACCTCCCAGCTCCTGCCCTGCTCTGCTCGCCAGGTGGGTGAGGATGAAAAAACTCAGGCCAGCTCCACAATCAATGCAGTCATTTTTTTTTTTTCCTCTATTTTCTGCAGAGAATCACCTTATGGGGCTCAATGACAGCACAACCACCCCCTATAAAAATGCTCCGGTACCCAGAGCATCCTTTGGTACCCAGAGCATCCTTTGGTACCCAGAGCATCCTTCGCCCCTTTTTGGAGAGAGAACAAGCCTGGAAGGTCGTGCCCCTTGGATGTGACCTCGAGCTGCCAGGGGCCTCTCTCACACCCCTCTGCACCGCCCCGTCCCCTGGCTGCACAGCCGAATATTGCTTGCAGAAAGGGCACGCAGCACTCAAGATCCTAAAAAAAAAAAAAAAAAAAAAGGACTGCAAACCAAGCAGGTGTGCAATGCCACCCAGGAGTGATGAAAGGGAAAAAAATCCCCAAAAAAAGCACTGGAAAGGCTCAGTAGCCATCATCCTTCACGACTCCAAGCCAGACATATTTTTTTTTCTCTCTCTCTTTTTTTTTTTTCCCCTCCTCTCTGCAAAAAGCTGCATCGCGGGGCTCGGCGTGCGCCTGCAATGGGCAGGGTGGATCCCACCTCCCTTGGCGGAGACAGGGCAGGCACAGCCGACAATGACACTGCAATTTATCAACAACTAGTGGGGCGAAAAAGGAAAAAAAAAAAAAAAAAAAAAAAAAGAAAGGAAAAAATAATAATAAAAAAAAAATTAAAAAACCTCCGAGCCCCCTCCACCTCCATCACCATCCTGATTTTCCGCGGTGCTGAGCGCTCCAAAGCGGGAGGACAAAGGCGGCGGCATCGCTGCCAAACCGGAGCATCCCCCCGGTAGCGACCCCCCCCCCGGACCCCCTCTTCTTCTCCTCCTCCTCAGCTTCATCCCCGCTCACCTCTCCCCGGGGCCGAGCCTAGCGCGGGGGCGCGCCCCGCGCCGCGCCCGCCGCTCCCCCGCCGCCCATGGCCGCGGCTCCGCTCCCCGCGGAGGCTCCCGCACCGGCGGAGGCTCCCGCACCGGCGGAGCCGGCCCCCGCCGCTGCCGCAGGGGCCGCGCCCGCTCCGCTCCGCCCCGGCTCCGGTTCCGCTCCGCCCCGGCTCCGGCTCCGCTCCGGCTCCGCGCAGCGGCGGCACCGGGGGGGCGGCACCGGGAGGCGGGGACGCGGCGCGGCGCGACCCCGGGATCCGAATTCTGGCTGAAATGCCCCAAAAGTGCAAGTTTTTTTTCCTTTTTCATTTCTTTTTTTACTTTTTTTTTTTTTTTTTTTTTTTTCCGGGAACGGGATTGCCCCTTAATTGTAAGGGGGTTTTATTTTATTTTATTTTATTTTATTCTATTCTATTCTATTCTATTCTATTCTATTCTATTCTATTCTATTCTATTCTATTCTATTCTATTCTATTCTATTCCCGGTAAATGGGATTCCCCGTTAATTATTCTTTTTATTTATTTATTTTTCCCGGCAAAAGGACTTCCCAGTTAATTACAATATCTATTTATCTATTTATTTTTCCTGGTAAACAGGCTCCCCCTTAACGGCACGTTAAATACAGAATCACAGAATTTCTAGGTTGGAAGAGACCTCAAGATCATCGAGTCCAACCTCTGACCTAACACTAACAGTCCCCACTAAACCATATCCCTAATATACGTATCCCTAATATATGTATATGTATATTCCACTAATGTATTTATATATATTTTCCCACTAATATAATATATATATTCCCGCTAATATAATATATATACCCACTTTTATATATTTAAACATTCCCACTAATATATATTTCCACTAATATATATCTATTCCCACTTATATATATATTCCCTCTAATATAATATATATATTCCACTAATATATGCATATATATTCCCACTAATATAATATATATGCCCACTTATATACCTCTATATATTCCAAGTAATATCTATACATTCCCACTAATATATATATACATACACCCACTAATATTATGTGTATATATTGTCCCACTAATATAGTGTATAGTATGTGTATCTATATATATATTCCCACTAATAGGGTTTTCCCATTAATTGGCCTTTAATTATAAGTTTTTTCCAGACTTTTAATTGGCCTTTAACTCCACGCCTTTTTTTTTTTTTTTAATTATTTGGTTTTTGGTTTTGTTTGTTTGGGTGTTTTTTGTTTTGGTGGTGGGGATTAGTCGGGATTAACGTTAGTTACCCGTTAATTATTCTTTTAGCAGACGAGGATTCCCCTTTAATTGCGTGTTAATTACAACTTTGTTTTCACTGATGGGGTATACCCGTGAATCGCCTGCTAATTACAAGTTTCCTCAGTGATTGAATTACCCGTTAATTGCCTGTTAATTACAAGGGTTTTTCTTTGCAGTTATGGAATGAGACGTTAATTACAACGTGGTTTTTTTTTTTTTTTTTTCCTTTTTTTTTTTTTTTTTTCTTCCCGGTGATTGGAATTACTTGTTAATTGCCAGTTAATCATGTGGATTATTTTTTTTTTCAGCTCGTGAAAAAATAGATTCATGAAAAAACAAATTGAAAATAATAGGCGTAAGTAGGGCTAAGCATCTTTACTTCTGTGGCATCGGGTGAGGCTCGTCCGGTCCAAGCAGGGGGGCTCGAAGGGTTGGTTTAGGTCTATTTGGGCTCCTTTGGGATTTTCTGTGACCCTAAAAGGGGAACAGGAACACGCTCCGGAGCTGTGTGCCATCCCCCATGCAAAGGTGGCTGTGCTGCTGCCGAACTGCTAAAGTGACCTTCTTGCCTTGGAAAAAAAATCATTTTTTTGCCATGGAAAAACTCCTTTTCCATGCACAATATGCAGGCATATGTAGAAAAGGGTATAGAAGAAGGAAAAAAAATACACTTCAAAATCCTTCCTTTTCTGTTCCTTTAGCCAAAGCAGCTACAACACTCCAAATCCTTCCTTCACCCCTTGTGGTTTTTAAGTGTGGTAGAGGGAAAGACTGTATTTTTGGGGGGACGGTTCTTTGCTTTGAGACAATGTCATCTATTGATACAGAGAATAGAAGGCAGCCTTGTCTATTAAATAATTTACTACAGGAATTAAATAATAAAAACTTATTTATGGCAGCGGACTGATTGCAGCTTGGCCCAGGAAGGTTTGGGGCTGAGGATCGCTGCCGTCCCGCTCCCATCCCGTGACTCACTCCTGGATAATACCAAGCAGAAAAAAAATATCTGGAGACGTGATTCACGCTCCAAAGAGGCCAGAATAGGGCAGGCTGTAATATTTACAGCAAGCAGCATCTTCCCTGACGAAGACACATGGGTGCTGTGCACGGAGGGATGCTAATGAGTGTAATCTGTGCGTGCCCGATGCTAATGATGGCACAACGAGAAGTGCCCAGAGGAAAGCTGGGTCCAAGGCTTCTTCCTTCTGCAGCTTGGGAATATTGGATCTGATTAAACCAAATATTTCCTTGTTTTTACCCATCTTTGGTGCATCTTCCCAAGTTTTCCATTTGAGCATCGTGCTGCAGAGGAAGTCTTCGCAATTTGGGGTCATGAAAGTAACGCACTGGGTGCACGCTGGTGTTCAAATCCCTTGACATTCCCCCCAAATTATTGACCTCATGCCTCTCTTTCCTCCTTCTTGCAGGGACCTACAGGGATTTCCTTTGTACGCTGAGCTTGTTGTGTCCATTGCACAGGGCTGAATGTTGAGGTCTCCCTACATCACCATTTTTCTCTTTGTTTCATGATTTTAAAACCCCAAGGTGCCAAGTGCCAGCTCTACCTTTTTGGCTTCTCCTCGTGTCCCCAGGAGACTTGTGCTCATGTTGGATGTTGTTTCCAGGCACCAAAACTAGACAATACACCCCAAAACGATGTTGTGGATGAAAGCTGGACCAAGAAACTGCTGAGACATCACTGAATTGCCCTGGGACTACCCTGTGAGCCCCGACACGACCTGTTCATGGTCTCCTTGATTTCAGGAGCTGGCTTCTGAGGATATTTGGAATTGCACAGGGATAAAGGGCAGCCTCCACTGTGGGTTTTGGAATACCAAGAGAAGGTGTTAGGCTCTTATCACCACCGCGGGACCCCCATGCCTGCCCTTACCAGCCCACCAGCTGCTTGCTAGGAGCCCCAGCAGAGAGCTGGAGCAGCCGACGGTTGTTTGGCCACAACACAACCGCGTGAATTCGGAGATTAAAAGCCAGCGTGTGTCAAATCCAGGGCCTTGGCAGCAGGCAGTGCAAACATCTGTGTGATAAGCCTCCAGGTAGGAAAAATGCCAACGGAAGGAAACAGAAGCAACTCCTAGACACAATGGAGCGCGGATGTAAAAATGCGACTTACGAATTGCACAGACAAATTGCTATCCAAGTACGGCTTATAGCTCCTGGTTATTTTTATTTTATTTATTTATTTTAAGAAATCCTTGATTACTACAGCAATCCCTCCTAACTGTAGCTGTTGACGATCGTTTTGTAAAACATACAGCCAATATTTCCGCTGAACCCGAGCTAGCTTTCTCTGGTGGTGGATTGGCTTTCGAGGTGGCCCAGCAAAACCAAATAGCAGCTTTGAGGAGCTCCTATTGCTTTCGGAGGCACTTGCATCACTGCCCCGTGGTCATTTCAGCCCAGCGGTCCCATTTTGGGACCGGTGTGATGAGGATTTGGTCCTATAGATGCTGCCTGAGCAGAGCGCCGCCAGCTATTTCCCCTCTCCAGTTGTGTGTTGTCCTAGAATAAGATCAAGAAAATATATATCTGTTAACGTCTGTAGGCTGGAGGCATTTGAAATGGGGAGGAACCGCATTTCTTAAGGCTGCAATCTGAATTTATTTGCATCGCTGATGACTTCAAAATTAGAAGCAGTTATTGGTGTCTGGCTTTCTGGAGGAAAGCAAAGGCTGCAGAATTGCAAGTGCAACTCATGTATAATGGATGCGAGGCTTGTAGTCCATGGAGAAGGTGTTTTTCCTGCACAGGAGGAAGGTTGAGCAGAATGCAAATGCCTTGTTCAGCCCGAAATATTCCATTGGCATCAGTGTGGGAGAGGTATCTGATATAAACCTTAAATACCCATCAGCTTGCTTCATGCCTGTGGGGAACCAGCAAATTAGACCCTGTGGTTTAATAAACAATCCTTTGATGGAGGAGGAACTATGCAAAATATTCTTCCCATAAGGCTCGAAACCAAATTGACTCCCTGCTGTACCTGGGAGGGGAAAGCACGGCAGTGCTGCTGCTACGAGAAGGAAACTTTTCCAAGCAGCCCGCCTGCAGTAAAATACAATAGCAGGTTGGTTGTCGGGTTTATTTTCCTCTGAGCTTTTTGGAAGTGGTCTCCATTTTCCATTCCCACTTGTATCCAGCTCCCAGAGGCACAACTTGGATATTAGGAGAAATTTCTTTATCGAAAGGGTTTCGTGGCATTGGAATTGGCTGCCCAGGGAAGCGTTGGAGTCACCATCCCTGGAGGTCTCCAAGAAAGGTGTAGATTTAGAATTTAGTAGAGTGGTTTAGTGGTGGTCTTTAATACTGCATTAAGGGTTGGACTAGATGGTCTGAGAGGTCTTTTCCAAGCTGAACTGTGAATCTACAACTCCTAAGTGCAGCAGTGGGAGAGCATTCGTGCCTTTAATCCTTGCAACTGAAGGCAAGGCCGAGCTGCTTTGAATTCTGCTCTATGCCCATGAAATAAAGCAGGAGGGAATTAGGTGCTACTTGTTAGGTTAACCCCTGCTGCCTTGACAAGGATGTCGGCACCTCATTGCTTATCCCCATCCCTGTCTAGAGGGAATTACAGACCTAGCTGAGCGCCTCAGAGCCCACATGAACTGTCACCGTGATAACCAATTGTCTGGTAACTCTCTGAAGCTCCAGCAAAAGAGTTAGCAAGGCTTTTCAGCGGAATACCGTGTTTCAGCACTTGTTGCCATGCCTCCAGGGCTGTCTCCTTGAGCTAACAAGAGACGGAGAGTGGCTTTTTGGAAATGCATTGTGACACCTCCTTCTAGAGATGGCTGGATATCCTATCTGTGTTCCTCACGCTGTGAATCATCGCAGATCAGAGTACCCTTCTCTGCCGAGGCTCCAGCAGCCTTTAAATGTTACAGGCTTGCACGCCAGCGTGAGCGGGTTTTTCTGAAAAGCCAGCCCACGTCCTATTCTTGTCATCTGTCCCCTTCTCTTATTTCCCCTTGTTCCTCATTTGTCCTTTCATACCGTGAGTCCTGGCATCTCTGTGCTATGCCACTGAGGCTGGACAAATCTGCTGCCAAATGCTCCCTCCTCATTTTACTTTTGCTGGCTCTTTACGAGGCCAATAAATACCTTTTGGTCCCCTGAACGTCTCCTTTACAACTCCACCCACATCTCCTGGCCTCGTGGTGCCTCTCTGCTTTCAGATGAGGAGACTTTGTTGACCTTGATGATTTCCTCCTAGGAGGACAGGGGTGAGGCTGGGAGGCTGGTTCAAGATGTGACTTCTGCACTAAACTTTTCTTTTAAGTGGGGATTTACAGATGTTGGCTGGTTTCAGCTCAGCCTAGTCGTTTGTCTGCTCTGTTGCCCTAGAAGAGGCTCTTCCATAGCCAGTGATCCTCTTTGTCCCTGTCCTCCAAGCAGACATTACAAAAGGCTCTCTGTACATTGGAAGCAATAACCAGGGGAGCATTAAAACAATCATAAAAGATGCCATTGGACCTTATGGGGAGCATCTTGAGTTACTTTGAAGCTACTCGATGAAGCCTTGCTGCCAGCTCTAAAATCGGTGCCATCCATATGGAGAAGTCAACGCTGGCAGAGAACACGTTCCCTTGGTCATCTCTTGAACCCATCCTTTTCCTCTCCAAAAATTCATTCCTGTTGGAGCTGACTGACATAAACTCACCTCTCTTGGGTCTCCAGACCCAAGCAGATGATTGTTTGGAGCTTCCAGCTGACCTGGAGGATCCCAAGGAGCTGCTGAAGTGAGATCTTCCCGAAGTCCTGCTGGGGTTGGTCCCTCAAAAGCCTCCCCTACTTGACTTGTTGGCCTAACGAAGCTCCCCTGTGAAGCTAACGGGGTTACACAGTCTCCCCTAACTCCTAACGAAATATTGGCTTATATCTGGTGTTTAAAAATCCCCTGTGGACGAAACGAGACGTATATTCAAATATATTCATGCTCACCATGGTGCTTTCTGACCTTCTCCTTCCTGGGAAGTCTACACGGCTTCCCCAAAAGGCTTTAGCATTGTGCTGGGCTCTGCAGGGCAAGGTGAGGCAGCTAGCAAGGGTAGAGATGTTTGTGAAGAATGCGTCTTCCTTGGGGACCCCGAGGAGCTGACTTTGTAGTAAACGTGTGTCCTGAGCTGACCTGTTCAGAAAATCAGGATGAACACTTCTGGAGTGCTCGATTTCCTCCCCATTTTCTTGGCATCTAAATGGCAATGTGCACTGGTGATGCTGCATGGTCACCAATGTGATCCAACTGCTTTAGATCCCCAAAACTGTCCACATTGTTTCAACCTGATCCTTGCGTTGCTGCTGGAGCTCTCTCCAACCTGCTTCACACTATTGGGATGCTCATTTTGTTTTATTCTTGGCCTTAATTTGTCTTGTTTGTCATAAATTTAGTTTGTCTCATAGGGAGATTTGTTGCATACTCTCCATTCTGGTTGGAGCTCGGCATTTCTTCTCAATACTTTGCAGTCTAAGATTATTGCACGAAAAATACCAGAACTCGGCTTAGGCTTCCAAAAATAACAAAATCCAGTTTCGAGATGTGGCAATTAATGCCAGCCCGCCGCACGCAGCCTCTCCTCGGAGCACCGGGGCTGCATTGCGGACCCGAGCGCGTATTTGCCTCAATAGGGGCCGTCCTTTTGTAAAGTGCCATATGCGTGCCACATTGCAGCTGGTTACCATGTCAACCTCTGAATGATCCTTTTTTTATTATTATTATTGAAAGGCGAGAAGGTAGGTACACGAAGTCCATTGATCTCGCTTGCCACCACTCTTTCATTGCACCGCGCTGCTTCTTCCTGGGAATGCTCTCACATTAACAGAGGGTTGCTTTGGGTTTTATTTCTTCTCCGATGCTCTCCGCCGTGATTCTTTGTAGGGGGCTGTGGTAGTCATCAGAAGGGAAAGCAGTGTCATACGAAGACCAAATTGGCAAAATCTCTATGCGTGTGGTCCTCTTTGTGCCTCTTTTAGGGAAGCTGCTGCTAGTAGTCTGTTAGTTAAATACGGACCCGAGGCTTTGTGAACAGCATAAGGTGGTGAGATGAGGCTCATTTGCTCCAGTTAATGAAGAAGCATGGCATCAGTCTGCATTGAAACCAAAAGTCAGACCAATCACCCCCAAAAAATGGTTAGGGCAAACACAACCAAGACCACTGCTTGGTTTTTGTGATAACCCCAGATGTTGAATATCGTAGAAGGAAAATTAACAGAAGGAGGAATGTGGAGATGGAAATGGAGATGGAGAAGACCTTCTGGGTAAGCCTAAAGATGAAAAGCTCTTTGGTTTGCATTCTGGCTTTGTTCTCTGCCCAAGTTAAGATGCATTCCCATCCAAGGAGTTGCTGTTCGTCAGAACTAAGGATAAATACACTCTGTCTTTCAGCTTCTTCTCGCTGTGGTTCTTGGTTTGATTCAGCATGATTGCTGAAGCCCCAGCTCCTCTAAGTGGAAGTCTTCATAATGCTCATCACTTAATGCCTCACACTTCGAGGCTTGTTCAGTCTCAAAGTGAAATCCCGAAAGAAATGCCACAACTTAAACCATTTATTTTATTTTTTTTAACTTTTCCAACTTTACAGAAATGGAGCTCATTTCCTTCGTGTGCGTGCTCAGACGTGATTTGTGGCATCCTCGTGCTCGTGTGCTGGTGCCTCTGTGGTTAGCCAGTTTGCTGGTAACAAAGCAAGCATCTGCATTCATGTTGGCAGGGATTTCTCATTTCACAGCTGGAGCACTGCTTGTTAACTCTCCTCTACAGCAACGAAATAATCTGGTAGCAGAGCTCACTGAACTTTTTCCTATTAAATTCCAAAAGTGCCCGACCCGGCCACTTTCACCTCTGTGGCAGCATCAAGATTAATGCCTGTATTACTGCTTATAGCCCAGCATACAGCAGTCAAGTCTGTCCGTGATAAATAACACTTTTCCATGCAATGGGACTAAGTGTTCTGACCTTTTGCTGTCGAAAGGCAATAACAAGTTGTGGGCTGACCCCAGCCAGCAGCTAAGTTTTTTTTTTTTTTTTTCTGGGACTTTTTCCATCAAGTTCAGCCTTTAATTCCCTGGAAAGCTAGCTGGGTTATTTGCTGCTTGTGCTGCTTACACGCTGCCTGCTCCGGTTGACTTGATGAACTACTTGCCTGTATTTTATACGACCTGTCCTTCCTAATAAAATCATACCTGGTGACTTGAGAGCCTCTTTAATAGAAACTGAGTAAGAACAGGATTGTGCTGTTTGTGGGGCTTTGCTAACAGCTGTTCCTTAACGCTCATCCAGGCTGTTGACTATGACTAAACGTGAGTCTACTCCAGAATACCTGACCTGTGCCACGAGTAACAGGTTTTATTCCCCCAGGGTAAAGCAAAGAAATGCAGCAGCATGTTTGCTAGCAGAGTTTGTCTCCCTAACATTAATATTAAAGGTTTCTACCCCTACTACGTCCCTCTCAAGCCCCAAACTTGCAGTGGAGGTGTCCAAAGTGATAAAATATGCTAACTCCTGACATCTCTCCCTGCTTGCTGGATGCAGTGGAAGCCAGTGCGTTGTGTCTGGCAGCAAGATTTTTATTTCAAAAGGAGCAGAGAAGGGAGCAAGAATGATGTTCGGGAGCTCAAACATGCAAGCAGCAGAAATTTCTCTGCTTTAAAGATAATCTGCATGTGTGCAGGACCAGGAGGGATGCTGTAATGAACAGTCACCCTAGGGTGTGCCCTGTTACACGCAGTGTTGGTGCAAGGCAGAAGCACCCAACTCACCTGCTGACCTTAACCACTGCTTTACAGCTGGTGTAAGAAATTGTGTGGGTTCCTGCATGGGCAGCGTCTTCTTTACCAGCCCATGTGGGTTTTATTCGCTGTTTCGTGAAGTTTGTCTTGAGGATCAGGCGTGCTGCTCAAAATAAATCTAGTTCTGCACCGGAATTTTTCTTAATGCTGCCCTGAAGTGGTCAGGAAGGATTTACAGGCTCATGCATCAACCCTAGAGCAGGCAAAATTGTCTTTAAATGGGATTTTGAAGTGATAATCTTCCCTCTCAATGGAAGCGGTTTTAATTTTTCTTTCAGGAAGCAAAGTTGGGGGCCTGGCGCTGGCATATTGTGGCTTCAGTATTTAAGTAACTCTCAGGGAAAATAATTGCAAACAGAGCAATTCCAATCAAACAAGCGTTTAAGGTATTACTGCTGCGTGCAATGTGCTACTGCTCCCATTCTCAGGAGTAACGTGCCAGAATAGTTGGAAGAAATTTTTTAATTCAGCCTTGATTATTGTTATTTTTTTGAACTTGCTTTAGGAAGGGGTTGCTGCAGGGTGGGCAGACATCCTCCAGCAGGCAGCTGGATGTTTCCGAATGCCACCTCCCATCATCAGGAGATGGGGAACGGCTCCTGGAGAAAGGAAATTAAATCCTGAAGTGAAAAGCTCTGTATGATATTGAAAAGCTCTGGAGAGGCACGCTGGCAATTTTTGTCTTGTCTGAAGCAAGCTGCAGGTCCTGAACCTGCAAGGAACACGAGCTTGTTTTGGACTCGGGTGAATAGTTCAGCCGCCGCTTTCCGTTTATTTTTTATTGTATTATATTTTTTTTGTCACTTGGTTATATGTTGTCTCTCACCCACTTTTCGTGCTGCCTCAGTACTGAATCATCTCCTTCGCATATTAAGTTTTAACAAAGTGCTGTAAGAATGACTTCATTATATATTTTTTTTTAATTATTAAAGCAGCTCAAAAGCTCGACGCGAATGGAACCGACAGGCAGGTGGATACTTCGGACGGGCAGAAATAATGTTCAACTAGTTCAATTTCAGGATTCCGTAACGCAATATGATTTAATAACACGGTCTGTCAGCTTGCTGTACAGAGGTGGAAAAACCCCATAGCTTCCTCCTAGGAAATACAAAACAACCTACTTTGGAGCTGTTTTTTTTTTTTTTTTTTTTTCCTATTTGAACTTAAAAAAAAATTAGCAGAGAATTTGGAGGCAAATTTCTATCCTTTTGGAAACAGGAGGTGGTGATTTGGGGCTGAAAAAGGAGGTTTAAGGCTTTAAGGAGGTACAGGCTTCCTCGCCACCACTGCCTCCACTTCATCCAAGCTGCCGAACAAAACCAACAGCCAGGGAGAAGGAAAGCCACTAACTTTCATGTAAATACAAGTAAAGCTTTTGTACAACAGAGGTAGCAGAACCATGCAGAGGCTGGTCTAGGGGAGGTCCTGTCGAGGCCATAAAATGGTTTTCCTGGGGCCACAGCTGAGGAGGAACAGTAGAAAATGAAGAACAACATGTACAGCTGGTGATAAGGGGAAAAAGGCTGCGGTGCCAATTGTGCTTGGCGGAAACCTTCTCCCTGTCGATGATCTTATTATCCATCTGTTTGGGAATGGACATAATGGTGTTAGTCATGACTTTCTCAAATAGAAATCGAGAGGATTGAGTGGGAGTGAAAGCCTGCTGCCAGGGTGGGAGAGGATGGAGTCCCGCAGCCAACGCAGCCGTCTGAAGCCTTGCAAGTTGAGGAAGAGCAAACAAAGGAAAGCCACCTCCACCTCGTCCCCCGTGCTCGTGCTTGAGAACACCAGAACTTCCCAGCATAAGGCTGGAGTGATCAGGGGGTGGCTGGGGATGCCAGTCCTCAGGTCCCTCGAGGGCATCTGGGGACGGTCAGAGTAAGGCTGGTGGTCACACACGATGAGCAACCTCCGCTAATTGATTCGTGGAATATTCCCATTAACACGGTGTAATGCCCTTGAAGGTGAACTCTAAGAGCATTTCTTGCACTGGAGAGAGAAACTCTTGATGGATGAGCTCCTCTCCAGTCCAGTCATTCCCCTCCAGTCTGGAAACGAGAAGACCCACTACTTTTTTTTGGGGACAGGTCTTGCTGATGTTTTTTTTTAGGGACAGGTCTTGCTGATGGGGTGATTTATGGCAAGGAAGCTGCAGGTTGTTTTGGCAGGGATGCTCTGGCTTCTGGGTGAAGTCAACTCTTTATTTTTGAGGCTCAATGCAGGGAGTGGTTGTGGAGCATTTGGGAAGCAGAATGGTCTGGGCTGGATTCATCCCCACCGTGCAACAATCCTCCCAGAGGTGAAAATACAAATATATAATACAAATATTATATTATATTAATACATCTGCTGCTGCTTCATGACAAGTGCAGGCAGAGTGACCAAATCTGTGTTTTTTTTTTTTTTTTTTTTTTTTTTTTTTTTTTTTTTCTCAAGCACAACCCCAAATGCCGTGGCTCTAAAAGTATGAAGGGTGCTGGGGTGTGAGATCAAACTCTTCCTACCACAGTTGGAACTATCAGTGATTTCCTCCTCTGGGTGTTTCTTTCTGTAGCACAAACTGGTTGGCTTTTGGAAAATGAGGTTTTTCATTGCATCAACTGCAGAAGGGAAGCTCTGGGGAACAGGAGCCATTTTCTGGGATAAGTTGTGCATTTTTCTTGAGTTTCTACTTAGTGAGTGTGGGGTTTCTTGGCTCTCAAGATGCAAAGACGACTTTATCCTGCTCTCACCTTTACAATGAGAAATAAACAATGATTAACTCATTTTCTATGCTGCCAGAACAATGCAAAAGGGCACAACTAATCCAAGCTGGGCTTCTTGCTTCTCTTCTTTCGTGCTCTGCTTTTCTCCAGTCTTCCTCAGCAAGGTCCTTAATCGAGAGGAGACTGGGCTCACATAAATGCACGCACAACTTGACCTCAGAGAGACTTTCTGTGCTGTTTTTCGGGTGATTGGTGTGTAAGTACAGTTAACTCAAGGACTGGTGATGGGCCACGCATCCCCTAGGGGAGGCTGTTTGTTGTAGTTTGACTTTGAAAGCGACTTGATTAAGGAAATAGCTTAATAGGGAGAGAGAGAGAGAGACAACAGCAGAGCAAAAAGACTTTCCCCTTTTTACTTAATTATGAGCATTAGTTGGAGGAGCAATGGAAAATAGAGTGGCAAAGCTTTCCTTTCATGCGACTGTCTGATGCCCTAGAGATATTTTCTTTGCTCTTTTATCATTATAGCTAGGATCATCTTGTATTTTTAGTCTAATAGCTGCAGCTTAAGTAATTTGTATAATAGTTGGTAATAGCAGCTTATGCAAAGCAGGGAGTGTGTACCTCGTGAAGGAAGAAAGTGCTGCCCTTCCCTGCAAAAATGAAATTAAAACCTCCAAAATAACTTGAGCAGGAGAAGGGGAACCAGGCAGCAGGGTGGTCAAACCCACAGCGTTCCTGTGTGCATGGGAAGAAGGGGAGTACTTGTTCTGTGTTGAAAGAGGTGGCTTTAAATAAAGAGGTGTATCCTGGAAGAGGCTCAAAGTCCTCGAGGGTGAATACCTCTGATGGTGAGAACAACTCATGGCACAGACCCAGCCGAGTCCCACGAGCATATAATGAAAATCTTGAGATGTGACAATGGTGGCACCTTCTATGGGCTCTCAAGGGTCCCTCTGGCACCATACAGGGGGGATTTTAGGCTTGCTTGTCAGTGTGTGCTCTTTGGGGTGGCTTTTCCCCATTACCCCACCATAAATTTGTGTGAAGGGGGTGAAGACCCACCCCAACTCCCCCCACAACCCCTTTTTTTACCCCACTTTTGGGTATTACAGAACAACATCAGGTGCTGTGGGAATTCTCCAGGGCTGCAGGACGTCTCATGGAGATGTTGGGCTGACGGCTGGGTTGTATTCGGGCTGCAAAGTGTTCCTCCTTTGATGTTAATGAAGGAAAAACACCAAGGGGTGGGGAGGTGTCTTAGGCAGCAATGAAAAAAATAATGTCTTTCTTTCTCCGGGGACACAAAAGAGAGAATGCTTCAGCCTCAGTGTCAGGCGCTGACCTTTGAACCACGAAATATGGAAGAAATATACTTTTATTCAAGCACGCTCAAAAAAAAAATCACAGAAAAAAAAAAAAAAAGCCAAAAAAACCTACATAACCGGAACAGCACTCACAGAGCTGGTCCTTGAAGCTCAGACCATGGAAACCTGCAGGAGTTCACCCGCATCCACTCTGCAGCATCCTCATGTGAAGGCGGTGCAAGGCGGGCCCATGAGCACACAAAAACATCCATCGAACAGGGAAAAAAAATCCAACAGCGAGGTCAGGAGGGAAAAAAAATCTATTTCCGACTCTTTTCCTGCCTTTTAATTGCACTGTCTGGGGGACAGCTGGCGTGTTTTCTCTTAGTGTCCCATGCAATTGCAAGGCAGAAATTTTAATTATGGCTAACTTCAAATTGGGTATGCTCAAATTAGCGTCTTAGTGACATCGAAAGTTTAAAATAGAATTTATATAAAATCAAAATGAGCCCATGACGTGACCCGGAGCACTGAGTTTGGCTCTGATTTGAATCGTGCTCATTATGCATTGCATAGGAAGTAATAAATATTTTTTTTGCAGCCATTTCTGAGATGTAATGGCTTTGCTGAGTGATGTGATACCCTTTTTTTTTTTTATTTTCCTGGGGTTAATTATGGTCTACGTTTACTCAGGGTGGTTACAACAAAATAATGATGGGTAATGTGGGGGGGGGGGGTGATATTTTTTTTAGGGTGGTAAATATCGAGCTTTTCTCTAAAGGAAATGAGTTTGGGAGAAAATTTACGGGACTTGTATGGGCCACAGCTTTAGGAGGAGATGCCTGATAAATGAGGAATGCGCAAAGCATTTCTTAATCCATCTCCTCTGGCTCGATTTGTATGCAGGAGGCACCCGCTCTGACGCTGAAGGTTATTCTATTTTTAACATCATGCCGCCGCACTTTTTTTGGTGGAGAGGTAAGTTCCATCAAGTTTCCTTTTTTTTTTTTTTTTTTTTCCAAACATCAATTAAAAGCCAGGCATTAAAAAACCCGCGCACGGGAGCGATGCACATCCCAGACCGGACTCTATTCCCCGCCGTGCTTTTGGTGTCTCCACTGATTTATGGGGAAAGTCTGGACACCAAAACCCTTCCCACAACCAAAAGCTGGCTTTGGGGCAGATCTACACCAGCATGAGCCTGCAGGAACAGAACTGGCATTTTCTTGGGGTTTTTCCTCTTTTTTTTTCTTTTTCTTTTTTTTTTTTTTTTCCTGGCTGATGAAGATTATTTGCTGTAGTCAGCTGCTGTTCGGAGAGAGACTGCACTAGCAGCCTGGATCTTAATCCTGCTTGACAGCATAGCCCGAAGAACCAAAGTGGCCAAACCGATATAAAACTGCTGTCAATGCTCAGAAGAGCAGGGATTTTTTTTTGGTGTATTTTGTGCTGTTTCTGTTCCAGAAAACGGGCTTTCTGCAAAAGCACCAAACCTGCGAGCGCTACAGCCCCTTTCCTGGAGCAGCTTTGTGTTTTCTCGGGTTTTATTTGCTTGCTGAGCACTGCCGAGGTGCAGGGCAGCACCCGTGACCCTCTGTGTCCGACAGCATCATGTTTGCAAGCAAACCCGCTGTCCTCTGCATCGTGTCAGCTTTGAAGCAATTCAGCTGCTGAAAGCCCAAATAAATCCTGGTTTCCTTCTTTCTTTCCTTCTTTCTTTCCTTCCTTTTTTCCTTCTTTCTTTCCTTCATTTTTTTCCTTCTTTCCTTCTTTCTTTCCTTCCTTCTTTCTTTCCTTCCCTTTTTCCTTCTTTCCTTCCTTCATTTTTCCCTTCTTTCCTTCTTTAATTCATTTCAAAGAGGCAATCTCACAGTAATAGCGTGGGTATTGCTCATTGCATCGATTAAGACATTTGTATCAACCAAACGTGGCTTGTGAAGGCATCTTGCTTCATTCCTGGTAGCAACATAGTGTGCCCAGCCTAGACAGAGTGACAACTAGGATTAAAAGTCTGTTGGGAGGGTTTCCAAGCATATACTGTTGATATATGTTGTATACCTATCTATCTATAGATATCATATATCTATCAATAGATACAAATATCTCTGCGTGTGTGTTATATATAAATAGAATACAACTGGGAGATATCTCTATATTTCTTTATATCTCTACCTATATCTAAATATATCTCTATACCTATGTATCTCTATCTCTACCTATATCTCTATGTCTATACATCTATATTTATATCTCTATATCTGTATCTCTCTACAAACCCTTGCTTTGGAAAACAAATTCCCACCAAGCCCTGGACGTGTCCTGTTTTCAACAGCAACACCTTTGGTTAATTCACTTAAATTTCAGAATGAGGCTTAAAATCATAAGTTTCTGGTCTCTGTGGTGGTGCTCAGTATTTCAAGAGCTTCTGTAGGTCTCTGCTTCCACCCTCATCCTGCAAAATAATCAACCCAGAAGAGGTGGAAAAGTGAGTGATAGATGTTCTCGCTGGAAGTGATTTGGGCTGTTGTTGACTTTGTCAGCAGGGAGGCCCCCGAGCTATTCACCTCTCTTCCCCCCCACACCAGCTTCTGAAAAATGAATTTTTCATTTAATTTCTGAATATGTACTGTCAATATTTAATAGCGGAGGACTCTTCCTCATTAAATAAAGATGCTGATTTTTATTTTTATTTTTTTTTTCCCCTCACAGACGCTAATAAAAAGATTACATTGCTGTCCACCCATTGCTGGTACCTGACCTGATGGATTTCTCTTCAACACACATGAGGCTGACTTGTTTTTCCTACAGGAATTTGGAAAGGAAGAGGCAAACAAATTTTCCAGCACATCCATGGGATATTTTTCTAGGAGCTGGTCCCCAGCAGGATCTGTTCCTCTCCAAGGTATCGCTGTGGCCCTTTCTGAAGGTTTCCCACCTTTCCAACAGTCCCACTCTCTTAACACCTCCCCTGAAATTATTCCTCAGCTTCACTTTGTGTGCTGGAGGCCAAACATCCTCCAAGCCCCAGTGCATTGTAAATGATTTAAAGGGTTTGGAGCTCCTTTGCCAGGGCTTTGGGCTCAAACAATGCGCAGGAGCTGTGCATAATTTTGACTTTTCCCCATGTGACAGGGGTTTAAGAAATATTTTTCTTATTGAAGCATTTTTTTTTTAAGTGAAAACATCAAATAAACTAGCAGAAAATCTAATTAATTTTTCATCATGTGCAGAGTCTCTGGAATAATTACCAGGGTTGAGATTCCCCACAAGCCAATATCAGCTGTGCCATGAATATTCATGCCGGATGGAAACAGCGAGGATTGAGGGGCAGGTGTCGATTTTCATTGACTTTGGGAAGCGATTGTGGATGCTGCAGGTTAGCCGCCTGCTGTGCTGCTACGTGGTGATGGTGGTGGCCACCTCTGCAGCAGGTAAAGCCTCTGGTGATGTTTCTGGAAGGAAAAATGTTTTCCAGACCAATTTGAAATGAGAAAGGGAGCTTGAAGTGGCTGGGGATGGTGGAGGAGATGCAGTCTATGTGATGGGTAAGAGCTGGGGGTCAGTTGATGGGTGGACACACACAGTGTGGCTCCACCGGGCTTTGACACAGGCTTCTCACTTTCCTGGAGTGAAAATAAAGCCAAAAAGCTGCACTAAACACTGTTTTTTTTTTCAGTTTGGGTGGCTTAGAGCTCGCATCGCCTCAAAAAGAGCCTATTAAAGGCAACAGGCACCACGGGGTGAAAAGGGGAAGTGCCCGAAGGATGCACATCAAGACCAAACTGTGAATTTCAGAGGGGTTTGCACATGGTTTTCTGTGTCAGAGGGAAAAAGGCAAGCTGTAAATGGAAATCAGCTGCTGGCTCCGGAGTTGGAAATGAAATGCAAGTCCATTCAGTTTGCAAGTTTGTCTTAAAATGTATCTGGTAGCGATTCTGTTTGTTGATATCTTTAATGGGATTTAATTAAGTATGCTTACAGGACAAGGAAAGACCATATGGTCCCACTTATTATCAGCTAATTTAACTTTTCCCAAGGATAATTAAAACCAATGGATGTATTTGCTGTATTAACAACTGCAAAGACCAAGCTTTCTTCCTCCTTGCTTACTTAGCAGCAGCCTCAAGAGCAAAATTCTTCTATGGGCTTTAATAGAAGTTAATACTGCATTAATGTCCAGGGTCAGTCTAGATTGACCCACGTGGTGCTTCGGTAGGAACACAATTTTTTGAAAGTAAGCGACTTTTTAATAGTGGTTCTATATGCAGAGTCAGCTTGCACCTGAACCAGGTTTCTGACTAGGGGCTTTGCTTCGTTTCATGAACTAGATCTTTGCATTTGAATTCTCACTCGTATAACATCCGCAATCAGGTTGGGCAAAGGACAGAAAGGGAAGATGCTGGAGCACAGCATCCCTTCCTGAAATACCCAGTCTCTGTTTCGGGACGCGAGCAGCAAATCCTCAACCTCCCGTGGAGGTTTGCTTCAAAGCCCGATCCTACTCATCACTAAGAGCGTGAGCTTTGCTCCTAATCTGAATTGCCGACCGGAGCTTCTAGCCATTGATTTGCAATACAGCTCCTTCCCCCGCTTCTAAAGATCCTTTAATACCTGGTATTTTCTCCTCTGAGGATATGATGTGCTGTAATCAAGTCATCTCTCACTTGTCTGTGTGATAACTGGGGCCAGTGGCACTGTTCGTGTCCGAGTGCTAACAGCTTTTTTGTAAGCCTGGTGCATGTGCATGGCTTTTTCTGCCTTTCTGACCCATTTTTCTGCCTTTCTGACCCCTTTTTCCACCTCTCCGACCCCTTTTTCCACCTGCCAAAATGGGTGCCCCATTTGGAGGCTCCATTTCCACGTTGGTTTCACTTACATCGCGGTGTTCAATAGCACTGCCATGTTGCAGAACCCCCCCAGAAATAACCCCGGAGATCCGATAAGCCATAAAACTCCCTAAAAAAAAAGGGTCAGCAGGCTTACCCCTGGAAAAATGGGGTGGCCCATGCATCATCCTGGAGGAAATCCTGCTTACCATGTCAACTGCCAGTCCAATTCTGCCCCTGTTGTCTTTTGGGACCCAGTCCCATGTCGCTTCGACCCAAATTCCTCCTGCTGCAACACCTCGTGGCACGATCAGCTATTCCCCCTTTGCTGCCACAGACTGCTGTAAGTAAACATGGGAGGAAAAAAAAAAAAAAAAAAAAAAAAAAAAAAAAAAAGAAAAAAATACACCTCTGAATAAAGGGTTTTAGATGACTTGGGGAGAAAATGTGAGACAGGCGAGCAGCGCTTGGAATTATTGATCGATATTCCAGCAGCGGGGGTTGCTTGCTTTTGTCAAGGGCTGCAAGCCACGAGCACGCCTGTGGATAGACCTGGAGAGGCACATCACGGCCACACTGTTTGAGCAGAAATTTAATTTTTTTGGCCGTGCATAAGCCTGGTAATATATGTTTGAGAACACGATAGAATGCAGAAGGTGGCGTCTGGCTTCCTCACCTCCTTGGGTCTGTTGTGGCACCAGTTGGTACCGAAAGCAGAGGATTGAGTTCACGTAATGAAATGCTGCTATGACCTTAGGGGTCAATTTTCAAACATTTATGCAAGTTTTTCGTTTTGCACAGCGGGGAGGAGCAGCAGGGAGGTTTCTTCTGTGTCTCATCGTGACGTTGTGATGCCTACCCTGGGGCTTTTGTGCACAGGGCTCAAGCCTGAACAACAAGCACTGGTGTTATGCGGTGCTTTTCCTCTTGTGGCTCCAGGGAGAGAGAAAATGCAAGGAAAAAAAAATATAACAAAAAAACACAGCTGCATAGCAAGTCTTTAAGCTTGTCTGGGGTTGGCACAACGCAGTGCTGGCACAAAGAAGACCTGCTGTCCTTTTGTCTTGGTTATTGTTTAATCTTCTGGTCTGCTGGTGGGAAGAGCATCACCGCCACCGAGCCCTTGCTGTGCCAAGGGATGAGAGCCCCTCTCCGCCTTCTGCGTGCTCCCATCCGCACTGAAGTCTTTTAAATGCTCCTTTAAATCCCAAGCAGCCCCCTCTTCTTTTATCACTCCTTTCTCCCAGCCCGAGGGAGACGGTTTATTAAACAGAAGAAGCAAATTGTGTTTCGCTGCAGTCACCTTCCATTTCCAAAACAAAAAGCAAATTGTATTTCACCTGCCATTTCAAAAATAAAGCAGACTGAAGGAATCCAGCCCTGCTGGGGTGTAGATCTCGTGCGTTAATTGAAATGTCTCGAGGATATCGTTCGAGTCCCGTATTGCTTCCCACCTCCCCACCTTCCCTGGATCTCGAATGGGTATCCTGCCATTTAGCACGCATGTTTTGAAAGAGGTATATAGAAGTGCAAAAGGCTGTAAAAATCTCTGTAAAATACCCAGATGGAAGGAAAATGTAAAGAAACAGATGGCGCTTTTATAACTTGGTGTTTTATTGAGCTATAGAGCTTTCACTAAAACATCCCCGTGGTAAGGAGAGGCTTTTCTGGATAGCCACAGATCATAAACTTTAATATTGAGATGTTTGTTTAGGGGGGTCATTCTGTGTACAAAAATAGCTTTTTGTGAATAGGAGGACATGGCGCGGGGCCTGCATGAGATGTTTTTGCACAAAACAGCCATGGCCCTGGAGCCACCTGCCTTTGGGGACAATTTGCCTGGTGGATGAAAGGATTTTCCCTCTTCTTGCAGGATATTTGATGGAGAGGAGCTGGGAGGTGGGAAAAACCTTTGCTGGAGAGCACTGGGCTCAGCTGCTGGACAAAATGGACCGAGAGACAAGAGGTAGGTGGGAAGAAAAAAAGTAAGGAGAGGAAAAAAGAGCATCACGCCTAGCCCTGGGGGGGTTTATTCAAGGCAGCAGCATCGTTGTGAGCCCCACATGGTCCTGGTGGGGGTCGCAGGACCGCTCTCAGCAGGACTGAGCCAGCCCCTTCTGCTTGCTGCAGCTTATTTGTCAGCACCAGGCTTCATTTTTTCCTGCAGCAGCCAGGGACTTAGTCACACTTTTAATTAAAGATTTCAAGAGAAGGCAAGAAATCTGAAACATGAATGATGGCACAGACAAGTTGTTACCGCCGCTCCTACTAACTAGCAATATGTCTTTCACAAATGTCTCTTGGTGTGCCCCCTCCTGCATCCTTCATTTTATTTACTGATCTATTTTTTTTTTTCAAGGAAACAGCCATGTTGAGCCTTCTCAACTTCTGTTTTGTTGTTTTTTTTCAAGATAAAATATTTTTGGTACAAACTGCTTTATAAAGTTGCCTGTTTTATCATAGAGGGGCAAGAGGAGACCTCAACGGTCAGGCCCTGCCTTCTTAAAGCTGCTGATGTCTTTGATAAACATGAGAACAAATGATCAGACCTTTTTTTCTTTTTTTTTTGGTTGGATTTTTTTCTTTTTGGCTGGGCTGGGCTAGCACAGCAGGGCTAACAGCTTGCATCTGTCTGCTTTCAGCAAGAAGAAACTTGATTTTTTTATTTATTTTTTATTTTTTTTCTGCACCGAATCCTGAACTTCTCTCCAAACTGTGCTCTGCTCTGTTGGCTTGCTGCTGCTGTCCCTTTCTATCTGCCAGGCTGCTGCCCGAGGCAAGGAAAATATTCTTTCATCCAAAGCTTCAAGAGAAAAAAAAAAACACATTGTCTTTGAAAAACGTTGCTCAGGTCATGAATACCTGTGAAATTCTCCTGCAGATGGGATGTAACCCTTCCATCACACCTCTCCCATTCACACCCAGGGGGAAGCACACTGTCTGCTCAGAGAGAGACATCTGGACGATGTCTACCCAAAATAGGTGTGGACACCTGAGCAGCTTAATTTTATGCTCAAATAAGGGTTTTGAGCGGTGTAAGAGCCAGCTTGGCTTGACTGGAAATGGGTTTTGCGGTGATGGCACTCATGTGCCAGGTTCCTGTGGTGATGGAGGCTGAGTTGATTTTCCTTTTCTCACCCCCCCCCCGAGCACGTAGAGATTTTTTTGTGTGTTGAAAATCAGTTCTGTGATTCCGTGATGCCATGATTCCACAGTTCCATGGTTCTTTAATGCTGTGATTCTGTGGTTCTGTTACTCTATGGTTCTGCGATTCCATTATTCCACAATTCAGTGATTCTGTGATTCCATGATTCTGTGATTCCATGATTCTACGATTCTCTAAATTCTACAGTTCTCTAAATTCTACAATTCTCTAAATTCTACGATTCTCTAAATCTTATGATTCTCTAAATTCTATGATTCCATGATTCTATGATTCCACAATTCCATGATTCTATGATTCCACAATTCCATGATTCTATGATTCTATAATTCTATGATTCCATGATTCTGTGACTCCACAATTCCATGATTCTGATTCTATGGTTCTGTGATTCTATGATTCTATAATTCTATGATTCTATAATTCTATTATTCTATTATTCCATAGTTCCATGGTTCTATAATTCTATGGTTCCATGATTCTATAATTCTATTATTCCGTGGTTCCATGGTTTTATGATTCTGTGATTCCACAATTCCTCATTTCCACGGTTCTACAATTCCACGGTTCCATGATTCTCTGATTCTATAATTCTGTTATTCCACAGTTCTATGACTCTGTGCTTCCACGATCCCATGCTTCTGTAATTCTCACCCAAGAAAAGCAGAGCAGCCTGTGCCAAGCCGGGTGCGCGATCCGGGCTGGGGAACATCCCCTGGAGCCAGCAGATCTCCGAGCTGCCTCCTCGTGCTCATTCAGCACAGGGTCCTCCCAGCGAGGTGGCAGATGGTGGCACCTCCATGCCAGGCAGTGATATTTGCAGCTCAGTGGTGGCTTCGCTACGCAGAGCAGTTTGCCCAGAAGTACGTGCTTGGCTTAAGTTCATGCTTTATTTTTTATTTATTTAATTTTTGTGGTTTTTTTTTTTTCATTTTTGCTGGATCCTGCACTAAAATTAACACAATGCCTTCACAGCGTTAGATAAAGCCTCCAGCTAGGGTAAATCAAATTCTCAGCATCACTTTGGCTTAACTCAACCTAAGAACAAGAAAGCTTAAACACAACCCAAACGGGCATTGCTATTTCAGTATCCCCTTTGAAGTGAGAGCTCGCTTCAGAAGAGCTCAGTTCTTCAGGAGAGGGGAAGAAGTGGACACGTGTCTGAAGCTGGGTTCTGTCTCCCTGTAGAGCTCCTGATTTCAGTTGAAATGTATTTTTTTAAAAATTATTATTATTAATAATAATAATTTCCTTGCAGCAGGAGAGATCTATATATGCAGTGTTGCTTTTTTTTGGGATGCCTTTCCCAGGACAGACCCCATACATGGGACAGATTAAAGCACACAGTGGAGCACTTACCAGATGAATCACCCCAATTTTGGGGGGCACAAAGCTTTATTTCCTTAACCCCAAGAGCCCAGATGAGGTGGTCTCGTATTTGGCCTGCTCTTGGCCAAATCCACCTCTCCAGTATCTCCTTGTACATGGTGCTGGTCACTGGGGTCCAGCCACTTTTCTGCAAGCTTTGCTGCCACCGTGGAAGTCGTCGGGGCTAATTGCAAGCTCACTTTATGCTGGCATAGCACAGGGCTGCGTGGAAATGTTTGATTCTATTCTTAATCCTCCTAAAGCCTGCAGAGGGAAGTAAAACAACCTTTCCGTTGATGGGCGATGGATCTGTCAGCTCCCCGAGTAAATTCCACCGCCTTTGCTCAGAAGGCACATGCTTGTTTTCCCTTTTTTCTCCCAACTATTTTCAGCTACAGAATTGCCTCCTAGGAGAAACCACTTTTTATTTATTTATTATTATTTTTTTTTCATGCAGGACTTCTGGACTCCCTGCACTCACCTCTGGTCATTTCTGGTCTTTTTCACCCAAACTGAGATCGGCTGGCTCTTTATATTTGTCCCTACGATATTCGTGCACTTGCTGGGACTTCAGCTCAGCCTTGTCCCCTGCTGTGGAGGTTTTGCAGATGGAAAAAAAAAAAGGCCATTAGGTGCAGCCTGTTGATTTGTGCGATGATGCTTTTCCAGTGTTGTCCTGCTTATGCGTGGATGAGGTCAAATATCTTGTGTATCTGGAAAATACCTGGCTGCAAATAAATTCTGAGTGTCATATTTCTCTTGGTTCACCAGCAGCCTCCTTTTTACCCCCTTTTTCAGTGTTTTTTTCTTTTTTTTTTTTCCCTTTCAGGGGCTGAGCTGTGCAGGTACTCTTCGTGGTGACTGCCAGCTGTGAGATTATGGCATTCGATTTTATTATTTTTTTTTTTTAAAATTGTATTAATTTGTCTTCTTTTATTTGCATTTTGATTGCCAGGTCTGTGCAGAGGGCATCTTTTGTGACAGAGGCCAGGTCAATACCGGGGATCTTTTTTGTGGATTTCCCAATGTTTACTGGAGGTGCTTTGTGGATCTTAATAGTTGCCTTTCTCCTGTTTGCTCTGAAAATTCAGGGCTTCCTCTCTTAACCTTGTAGCAGAAAGGGAAGGAGACCCTTCAGATTTTTCAAACCTGCTTCGCCAAGTGTTTTACCTTTTCTCCTTGTTCCAGCTGGCTGCGTCTTCCAGGCTGATAAACAGGGCTATAAATTAGATATCCTGAGTGTGTGTTTTTCAGGTGCTCTCTAACCTTTTTCTGCCTGAAAGTGCAGAGAATGCCTTTTTTTTTTTTTTTTTTTTTTTTTTTTTTTGCCACAAGCGTGAGGGTCTTGTGGGGACAAAAGAAGAAAAGGGAAAAAGCGCTTGGAAACAGTTCAAATGACAAAAAGAGGAGAAAGCAGCAGAATTTCTACAGCTGCCCTGGGGAATTTGCATTAGCAGCTCCTTTTTCACCTGGACAGAGCCAGAACCAGAGCTCAAGAAGCTGGTGGGCTGGAAGACCTACGTTAAACATTATGATGGCACCACGTGAGACAGATTGCTTGTTACGGAGGCATCCTGGAGCATAAGGAAGAAATTCAAGAAATTCCCCCGTGGTGACATTTCTGGAGACTTTATCACATCATTTCTATCGCTTGGGGTGCTAGGCAGGGTTAATCTCTGCTGGAAGCCCAGCGAGCTGTGCTGAGCATCGGGCTGCTCACGTTTCGGATGCTCGAAGCAGCCTCCACCTCCCCGCCATCCCAAGGGATGCAGCTGGGGATGCAGCTTCGATGCTGACCTACTTTTCCTCTCTTTTGCAGGTTGTACGCCAAGCCACATCTGCCAACGAGCTGCTGGGGGGTGAGGAGGATGGTTCTGGGCTGGGGATGTAAAAAGGGGATGGGAGCACAGGGGGCTGTGGCAGCACGATGGCATTTTCCTTGCCTGATGTTTTTCTCCTCCAGCCTCTTTTTCAGCCACTTTCTCCTGGTCTCCCATTTCCCAACCATTTTCAGTTACAAAAGCAAATTCAGCCCAAGCAGTGAAGGACAAGCAGCACCTTCCCCTCCCCATTAAACATCCAAAAAGCAAAGCCCAAAGCTCCAGTGCTGGACAAAAACAGGAGCAGATGCTAAAGGGAGGTGGTGGCAGCACCAGCCTTGCACTGTCACCTTGTCTGGGATGTGCTTGCACCATCCAGAAAAAACAAGGAGAAAAACAATCCCAGGGACACGAGGGCAGCAGTGGACCAAATGCTTTAACAGGGACGTCTTCAGCCAGTATTTAGGGTGGCTTTAGCTGTTGTGATGCCCATAATAGACATTGGTCAGCTCTGAGCATCCTGGTGTTTCCCCATACTGCTCGCAATAATTCTAACATCGAGAGTAAACGACCTTCTGCAACCTCTGCTGTCACAGGGCTTTTATTTTCTTCTGACCTTAAGGTTTGATGCTGCTAAGTGAGTGTCTGGCATGCTCTGACTCCTAGCTGGGCTCTTGCTTTTGCCAAAACACCTGGGTTAAAGACATTCTGGGGTTTCTCTAGTCTGCTTTCTTCCATTGCCAAGCAGAGCCGTGCTCCAGACAGGGAGACAATGTTAATCTCCAGTCTTTCTAAAAAAAAAAAATAAAAAAATAAAAAAAAAAAGATGTAAAATGAATCATTCTGCACGTGAAACTCCAGCATCATTTGGGGAAGAATTTGCACCGCCTATGACGGGAGGCCTATTCAGCCGAATCAAACTGCAGATGCAGACCCATTCATGCACTTTAAATGAATGCTGTCGTTTATCTTCATTAAGCGAGGAGCTGGCTGCCGGTGTCCGGACACTGAAGGATGCTCACCCTGCCCAGCGGGACCAGGAGCTCTCGCAGTGTGGCTCTTTGTGATGCCTGCCCTGACCTTTCAGGGCAATCTCTGGCTGGCAAAGTCTTTGTGCTCCGAGATCTGATGGGGGAGAAGCCTTCGTGCAGGCAGGGCTGTGAAAGCATCAAAAAAATATATATAAAAAAAAATCCCTGCTGCTCTGCCTTGCTCTGACTCAAGCTGGAGCAATTGAACCAGGTCCTGTAGCGACAGACAGCTTCTCAACTGATTTTTAGGAATATTAATTGTAAGGAGAGCTTCCTCAAGAGTTTTTTTGTGGGTTATTTTTTGTATTTTTTTTTTTTTTTGGATGTCTGTATGAGGACTCCTTACGAGCTTGTAAAGGTGGAGCTGACCACCTGCATGGGACAAAATAACCCAAAATAAAAATAAAAAAATAAATATTTATTTACTTCAATTTTTTAAATAAATATTAAATAACCCCAAATTCACCCAAAACAGTGGAATAAGTGTGCAAAATGATGCACACCGACACATGTGTCGGTCCGCACATGCCTCTTGTTCTTAGCTGTGGGTGCCGTCTGGCAGCAGCAGCATCCACGACACCGGGATTTTGGGATACTCAGTTGCCATGGCTCTGGAGCTGCTTATTATAGCAGCTCCTGATGGAGCAGGTAACGGGCTTTTTGCTGCTCGTGGCTCTGCTTTTGCTTATTGCCGAGGGCTGGAGTCCTTCCATCAGGAGGATCAGTGCACGACCTGTGGCTCGCTGCTTGCTTGTTGAATGCCATGAGTTCCTTTCTCTTCCAAGGCTTCCTCCTTTTTTGGAGTCCTCACCCACTCCTCTTGCCACAGCATCCCATAATTCCTGTACAAAAACACAATTCTTAAACCCAAAATGATCTCGGCACCCTTCGATAGCTAGCTCACTCACCTAACTCACCATCCTCCCAGTTTTAATACATTTGTTTGGGAAGGGTGCTTAGGACAATTTCTTCTGCTCTCAGTGTCAATGCATTTGTTTTAATTGATTAATTAATTAATTAATTAAAAGTGTCTCCCAATTTCTGGTGGAGTTCAGGTGTTCTGCACTGTGGGGACAGAATGAGGAGCAGTGATGGGCTCAAGCTGCTACGGAGAAGCTCAACTTCATCCCAGCCAGACCCAGTATGACCAGTAAGGCCACCAGATGCACCCAGGGGGCCCTGCCCACCTCGACCATCTCATGCTGGAGCCGCCAGCAGGCTGGGTTGAGAAACTCCAAGTTTGGAGATGTATCTCCAGCATCGTGGCTACCAAAACCGCCAGCATTTGGCACTTCTGCACACAGAAAATAGAACTTATCCCGTTCCAGCTCAAACACAGGCCTTTAATCAATACTGTAAGAAATCCCTCAGAAATACGTAGCGCTGGCTTTTAATCTGAATAAATATTGTCCTCAAGAGCGCACTTAAAGGAGGAATGATTCTTACAAGGCCCAGTGGAGACGCTGATATAATTTTCTGGTCTTCAGTGCCTGTTTGTCACACCATTTTCCTGGGAAGATTAAAAAGAAAAAGAGGAAAAAGCCAGCATTTTAAGTAGTGTATGAAACGAGAGAATTATTAATAGCAGGTTGTGTCAAGGCTGTTGACAGTGTGTTTTGGGTGATGGTTTGCAGGCACGGAGGAGCAGCCCTTGGTCCACTCACCTTCCTCCCGGAGCTATGGGAGGGCTCCAAGAGCTCAAGATGTTTTTTAGGATCACCAAACGGACATTTGAAGGAGGCTTTTTGAGGCTCTAAAAGCGGCACGGCAGGCAGTCTGCTGCACTTGGCAGGTCCAAGAACCAACCTCTCCAAACTAATTCCTCTAAGCCGTCACAAACGCTGGGGATTTGGAAGTCCTGGGTTTGCTTTCTGCTCCTGCCCCCCTTTCTAAGCCGTAAAATAAGGTTAGCAATGCATCTGGCATCCTCAGGGGGGATTTTGGGGGGATTTTTGTCCAAACATGATGTTTTGCATAAGTTAATCAGGTGGTATTCATTTTTCTAGACATGTACCATGCCACACTTTGTTGTTTTCTTGCCTGTCGTGTTTCTTCTTGTCTGCTGTGTTTCTTTTTCTTGTTATTCCTGAGGAAATATCACAAAACACTTAGAAAAACCATCAAGAGCCTGGGGATTCTTAAAATTATAGAAGCGTAGAATCATGGAATTGTAGAATCATGGAATTTTAGAAACATAGAATTGCAGAATTGTGGAATCATAGAAACATAGAATTGTAGAATTTTAGAATCATAGAATTGTAGAATTTTAAAATCATAGAATTGTAGAATTTCAGAATGG
Organism: Aythya marila; assembly: GCF_965140915.1. Taxonomy (NCBI): domain Eukaryota; kingdom Metazoa; phylum Chordata; class Aves; order Anseriformes; family Anatidae; genus Aythya; species Aythya marila. Next base: position 77,601 of record NC_139072.1, on the reverse strand, counting down.
TTTGAGTTGGAAACTCCCACTAGGTCAACCACCAAAACCCCATCCAACCTGGCCTTGAAGAGGGATGGTGCAATTCTTGCCAGGGGCAAGGTGCTATCAAGCAAGCAGAACTCAGCATCAACAGAAATGGCAGCTCAATAAGAACTGGGAGTCTTGCTTCTCCAAATTCACCCAATTCTCCAAATTGTGTCTTTGGGTGGTGCTTTGGTGCTGGTAGGACAACACCAGGCAGTGACACCATCTCCCAGCAGACCTCACGTGTGCAGCTTTGCAGTGCTTTCACTTCCACGGGCTGCGTTTTTATTTTTTGGAGGAAGCAGAAAGGCGTTTTTGCATGAAAAGGTGTAAAATTAGATCTGCTTGCACAAGCGTAGCTCGTGTCGCACGTCTCCGTTGGCGGTGGTGGATGCTGAGAGCGCCGTGCGATGACAAGGGACAAGGGTGGTGCTCAGTTTTCCCTTGGAAAAAAGAAGCCTTTTTTGCCATCTTGCTGCTCCAGCCACTGAAAATAAATCAGTTTGTTGCCCTATGGCACCACTAAGTAGGTGTCAATCGGGTAACGAAAAGATCCAATCTCACTTAATTTGCTCCAGAGCAGCAGCGCTGCCCCAGGCACCTCCTGCGGTTTCTTGTACTGGCCCTCATCGACTGATTTTTTTTTTCTCAGAAGTTACCTTTCCTCCTGAAATTGGCCAGAAATAGGTATTCCAGCTTCAGCTGGAAGTGGAATTGGTCCATGTGCTTGGGCACACAGGGAAGTGGCTGGGGGACGAGCCTCTTGTTCTGGTCCCAGCTGTCCTCAAGATGCTTGAGGACCATGGATGAAGGCACACCAAGGGCTGGAGCCTCTGGCATGTACCTTCTCTTAATTAAGGTGTTCTTAATTATCTTCAAATGGCTAAATGTTCTATTTCCATTCTGAATATTTATATTTTAACTATTTATATTGTAACTATTTATATTTTAACTATATTTTAACTATGTTTTAACTATGTTTTAACTATTTTCATTTAAACTATTTTATTCTATTTTTATTCTAAATATTTATATTCTAAATATTTATATTCTAAATGTCGTGTGGAAAATCCAGATTGAAAATCAGCTTTGTGGAGCCTTGAGCCTTGCCTGAGCACTGCTCATGGTATTGGCTGCTGGGCTTGTCCCTGGCTTGCCCCTCTCCCTGCTCTTTATTGCTCGTTAATACATCAACAAAACCTGTGTCAGAGCAAGGATTTGCAGCCCGACCCATTTAAAATAAGCCAGCGTTTCTCTTCCAAATCATCACAACGCTGCCTCAATCTGGGTCTCGTTGCAGCCCAGGGATGCTCTGCCTCTAAGGACTGAGATGGTCTCCAAGAAGCTGGATGTATTTGCAGCTCCCTTGCCTATCACAAGCCAACATTACCTCCAGATCCAACATTTATCACTCCTACATCTCCACATTTCCAGGCTTGCTCTGGTGCGAGCTTCATCTCCACCAGCACTGGTGCTCAATCAGAATTTCCTGCCCAAAGACACGATGGCACGAGGGAGATTTTCTTCTGGGACACTTCAGATCTGAGCTGTGCTTTGGCTGGAAAGCCCTGGCACGGATGCGTGTTTGCAGCTTCTTCCTTGCAAAGGCGGCACAAGGAACAAACACTAAATTTTAAGCCTTTTTCACACTTGTGATGGAATTCTGGGTGTGAAACTCAACATCCCCTCCGGAAAGCCAATAGTGCTGACGGTGCTGAGCATGGGTGCTGAGGGTGCTATGAGCAGACAAAGTGATCTCCTGCTTGGTGGGCTTCCTTCTCCCATCCTCTTTGGACACCTCTTGGTTTGGTTGAGGTCCCTGGGGTGCACCAGCCTTGGGAACAAGATGCCAAGAGCCGTGCCCTGCTTTAACGTGGATTTGGGGCAAATCCTGCTCCTTGCAAGCGAGGGAGGACTTGGAGCTGGGAGCATCCCTGCAACAGAGAGCTGATTTTCTCCTCCTTGGCTTTGCCAAGTTCTTTCTCCCCAACCAAAAAGCAGAGTGAAGCCCAACCCTTTGGGCTCAAAGCTCTGCGGCGAGCAGGAGCACCACGGTGGTGACCTGGTGGCCCATCCTCTCCGTGAAGAGGGATGCTTTGAGACAGGAGATGGCATCCACCAGGCTCTTTCCTCCGCTTTCCCGATGCGGATGACAGCTGCAGGCAGTGCTGAGGCTCCTGTCCCCTGGGACAGCAGGAGGTGGAGGATGGCTCGGCGTTTGTTCTTGGCTCGCAAAGCTTTCCTCGGCAAGCGCGCAGCTCTCAGGGGTGCACGCTGCTAACCTCCAGCTCATTGGGATGCGCCTGACGCCTTCCCATCCCGGTTCCTTTCTGTTTGATCTTGAAGCAATTAATTTCATCCTTCAGCATCTCATCCTCCCCACTGAACTTCTTCCAAGTGGGCTAATTATATGCCGCTGAAGCCACACGAAGCGCAAGACCTTCAGGATGGGGGCTGAAAAGCCGCAGAACCTGAAGGGTGCCCTGGCAAGGAGGGGCCTGCAGGTAGGCAGGACACAGTCTTTCGACCGGTCTTTGGGTCAAAACTCATGGTATTTGGTCAGGACCCAGGGGCTTTGAGCAGGACCCACAGTCTTTGGGTAGAACTCATGGTCTTTGGGCAGGATCCATGGTCTTCGGGCAAAACTCATGGTCTTTGGGCAGGATCCATGGTCTTTGGGTCAAAACTCACAGTCTTTGGGTGTAACTCATGGTTTTGGGTAGAACCCACAGTTTTTGAGCAGGACCCATGGTCTGTGGGTAGGTCCCATGGTCTTTGAGCAGGATCCATGGTCTTTGAGGAAGACCCACAGTCTTTGGGCAGGACCCAGTCTTTGGTCAGGATCTACGGTCTTTGGGCAAGACACATGGTCTTTGGGTAGAAAGGGTTCAAAAAAAGGAAAAATATGTTTTTAGAGCTAAATTAAAACCAAATTATCAGCCTCTGCAAAGCAGCAATTAGAAGCACATATAATTACATCACCTGGACAAAGGGGAGGAGGAGAGGTTGGCTTCCAGTGACTTGGAGCAACGAACCCAACAGGACTTTGAGCATGATGGAGTTATTTCGGTGCATTTGGCCTCTTGGGGCTATTTGTCTCGTTGGGCTATTTCAGGTTGCAGGATGTGTTCAAGTAGGTATTTTGCTGTTTCCTTTTTTTGACTTAGATTAATGAGAAGCTGCCGATACAGCTCTCATGCAATAAACCCCCTGCTAGCTGCTGTTTCATCTGCAAATCGTTGGCAAAGGGAGGAAAAAAAAATGAGGCCAAGGGCTGTATGAATTCAGCCTGAATTAAAATAAAAAAATAAATAAATAAAAGAAAGCATTATCTTTCCTCCCTCTTCTAGTGACCCGTGGGTTGTACGTGGCAATAGCGGAGCAAGGTCCAAATTACGAAGTTATTTGGGATTTGTTAGAGGGCACGAAATTTGGTTTTAATTGGAGGAGGTAAGCACCTTGCCTTCCTTGTAAACCCCATTGCCTTCGGCTAAATTGCACGGAGTGAGTTAATAGAAAGTGTCTATAGACATTTGTCAGCAATTAAGCGATAATGTACGGCTGTGTTCCGTGTTCCTGGCGTGCGCTAAGGTAGAGTGAGTATTTGAAGCCTTTGTGTGCTAGTTTCTACTGAAATCAGCTTTTTCTAGACCATCGTTGCCTCCTTCCTCCTCCTGCATGGAGGAAAGCCGAAGGATGATGCCAAAAACCTCAGAAACGAGCGCTGTGATAGAGGAGGGGAAGGTGGCTTCACAGCCCCGGCACGGAACACTGCTTTTGGCACCAAAACGGTGTTTTTAGAAGGATTCTGAAAAATTGGAAGCGACGCAAGGAAGAAGCACCGAAAAGGCAGGGCAGCTCACAGCAACGGCTGGAGAGAGGAGCGGGGAGGATGCCAGCTGTTTAATCAACAAAATGGGGAAAAAAAAAAAAAAAGGGATGGCTGGAAGTCAAGGGGAAAATATTGTGTGAGAAGCTCTCTGACCTGCCGGAGGGTGGCACGGATGGGAGATAAAGCAAAGAAAACTCGTTTTATATGGGAGGCTGGATTAACTGACCTAATAGCCACGGTGCTGATGGTGGTCTGAGGTCTTTGAGAGTTTTGGTGCGAGGCTGTCTTTGGGGTGGTCTTGCGGCGTTGCCAAATTGTGGCTTATTAAGCACCCAAGTGTGGCATTGGACACGTTGTAGGACACTTTTGGCTTTTTTTTTTTTTTTGGAACGACATGTTCTGGGACCCAACCTTCCCATTGCAAGCTTTACAGTCACATGGTGGACGTTTTTGGAGTGTTTTTTTCATGATGCACCATATGGGATTCTTACCTCTTACCAGCATTACTCAAGGCAAAACCCTCCATCCTCTCTGATAACCCAAAAACCTGCTCGGGGAGCCAGAAATCCTCCTTTCCCTGCATCCAGCTAATGATTTCTTATTTCTTTGTGATCTGTTTTTGCAGTGGGCTGGAGGGAAGCATCCGTGGCCCCGTGCTACTGCGCTGCCCACGTTGGATGCGGTTGCTGCTATAAGGCAGAATGCTTTGACAATATTATTTTTCTCCCTTGGAGTCAGGGGGAGGAAAAATTGTGGCTGGTTGAGCCCTCAACACGCAGTTGCTGAAGTGTTTGCGCTGTTTACATAGTGGCTAGCTGCAGATATTTTTCAAAGTTAAGGACTAATTAATTCCAGCTCTCGAATATAAGAGTAAACACAAAGGGAGCGCATATTTAATGCATTATTCCACAGCTGTAATTAAATTAAATGAAAGCAATTTTCCATCAGCTCAGGTTACAGAAAAAGGGGAAAAAAATTCTTGGCTGAATTGCTGGAGCAATTATTCTAAGAAATTAAAACCTTTTTAGAGAAATAATGAAATGTTATTTGGTATTAGGAAAAAAAAAATCCAGGATTTCGTTTTGAAACCTGACAGGTTGTTACGGATTCAAGGGCCAGCCTGCAGGAGGAACAGGAGTTTTAATTGTGGTTTTGCTTGCATTTAACGAAGCACCTGAGCAATTAACAGCTGCTGTACACAAGCATGCAAGGACTCCTGCGTTTTCTTCCCTGTCCCCATGGCATGGAAGGGGATGGAGATGTTGAAAGCTGTGCCAAGGACTGATGAGGATCTTAGGGCGATGTTTTAGATTTTTTGGGGGTCTCTTGCTAAAATTTGTGAATTTTTAACCGTTGTCACAAGAAGGCTTCTGAAAGGATTTGACACGGCACAAAAGGAGGATGGAGAGGGCTTTTAATGAATCTTTTGCTACTGGCTTGAGAAAACTGTGCTGCAGAAGACTTCCCATGGGTGATAAGAGTTTTATGGATGGTTCTTTTAAGCATATGATGGATATTTTGGAGAGCAGACCTTTGGAGGAACGTAGTTTAATAGAAAGCAATATATCTCTTCCAACCTCATCCCCCCATGGAATATATCTCCTCAAAATTCAACCCCCATGGAATATATCTCCTCGAAATTCAACCCTCCTCCCGAGGTGTCTGAAGGGGACTCGGGTGCAGACAGAGAAATGTCCGAGTCGATCATCCCTTTCAGCAAGATATTTAGGAGGAAATAACACTGCGGTTTGTTGCTGTAAGCAAATTTTCCATCACGGCAACTAATTTGCTGCTCCCGTGTACGAGGAGCAAATTAAATTCTAAATTGAAAACTTAAATGGAAGCACTGCCCTGTGAATTTTCCATCCCATAAGCGATCCGGTTTGTTTCTGCGCTATTTGTGTTCTTTTTTATCAGGGTGCATGCGAGTGACAATTCATCCTTCGCTAGCTGAGCCCTGGTGTCTCACCATCCTTGTCGATGGAGGGGATGCTCCACGGCAGAATGAGAAAAGCACCTTGCACAGCTCTGCGTGTGGTCGGATCCATCACGCCTGGACTTGATGATCTCTGAGGGCTTTTCCAACCTAAATTATTCCATTATTCCAGGATTCCAAGGTTTACCATTATTTCATGATTCTGTAATTCCACAATTCTGTGATTCCGAGAGTCCATGATTCTATGATTCTACAATTCTGTGATTCTCTGATTCTACAATTCTGTGATTCGGTGGTTTTAAGATTCCACAATTCCATGGTTCTGTGATTCCAAGGTGCCATTTTTCTGTGATTCTCTAATTCCACAGTTTTGTGATTCTGTGATTTTAAGGTTCCGTGATTCAGTAACTCCGCAATTCTGTAATTCTGTGGTTTTAAGATCCCGTGATTCCGTGATTCCAAGATTCTGATTCCACGATTCTGTGATTCTAAAATTCCACAATTCCATAATTCCAAGATTCCATAAATCTATGATTTAGTGATTCTAAGATTCCATAATTCCAAGATTCCATAATTCTATGATTCTGTGATTCTCAGATTCCACAGTTCCACGATTCTCAGATTTTATAATTCCACTATTCCACAGTTCCATGTGGTTGAAGGGAGGTGGAAAACAGTCCCACAGGATCTTCGTATCTTAACAGCAACAACCAATATCTCTGCCCTGGTGTTTTATTTAATCCTTGGTGTTAAAGGGCTGGACCTTCCTGTCCCATTCCCGTGCCAGCAGCTGATGCTCTAGGATTAATAATTCGGCTTACAGAGAGGGAAGAGGAATGCCTGAAAGACCAGCACCTCCACCAGCTGTGTGGGAAGAAGAACCTGCCAGCTTCCAGGTGTTCTCCGAGAAATTTGGCTTAAACAAATTGCCTTTTTTTTTTTTTTTAATTTATTCTTTTTGTCTGGCAAGCATCTTGCCAGCAGGATGCAGATGAGAGCAAGGAGTGGGTCGGCGCGGTGCCGGTGTGGCCAAAACCATCTGGCAGCAGGGAGAGCAAGATGCTGGCTGGAGCTGCAGCGCCGAGGAGCTGGCATCCTTTGCATTTTTGCTCGCTGCTGGAAGCCTTTCTGTTTGCTTGACTGTGAATCCTCAGCTCCGGTTTATCCTTCAGCAGCTTTGTCCTGTCTGGAGGAGGTGGCAGGACTTGTGAGAAGATCCACATCCGTGGGGAAAAACCGCCTTTGCTAATTCAGCAGCATCGCCCGACTGCTCCCTGGGGAGAAGGAAACGGTGAAATTTGGGGCTGAGAGCTTTAATTTTTTTTTTAATTTTTGCATCCTGAAGCCTCTGCAGGGGCTGCCGGTGTGGAGCAGCCCTGGAGATCTGAGCCAGGGGGTGTCCATCAGCCCCCGAGCTGCATTTTGCACCGTGCTGGACCTGCGTGGTATTTTTTTTGGAGCCATCCCCTCCTCTCCCTGCTGTGCCTGGGGGATTTCCACGTCCATGCCAGAGACCAGAGGATGCTCTGCATCACTTCAGAAGACCTCGAGCCCCATCATCCCAATGCCCAAGCACAAAATCTCAGCATGGACCACGGTCACTGTTCCGCAAACCTCTGCAGTCGAGATTTTTTTTCCCAACTCCTGCATTTTTGCACCCCTTGAGTAGCTTTTTTTTTGAGCAGATGCTGGGCTGCTTCGCCCCGAGCAGAAGCACTCTGTGTGCACACACAGCACGAAACACCTCACTGTGCCAAAAGCTGCTCCGAAGAGCTGGGTTTTGGGGAGGAAAAGCAATATTTGCGACTGCTGGCACGCTGCTCAGACCTGTAACAACTGCTCCTGCATGTCCCCTGAAGTCCCGGCAAGAAACGGGACAAAATCCCTGGATTTCCGTGCTGTGATGTGTCACCTCGTTTCCTCCCCTGCTTGCAGGGGAAGCACGTGGAAATCTGGGTCACGGTTTTGCTCCAAAGGTGCTTGCACAGCTGGGAAGAAATAGCAACACCCGTGGCTTTGCAGTGCTGCTCCTCTCTGCTCATCCGCCGTGCTCGCCGCTAACAGAGCCTCTCGGCAAGCTGCGTTTTGATGACGCTGAAAAATAAAAATAAAAAATAATTATTAAAAAAAAAAAATCTTTAACAGGGGCAGCTTTTCGTGAAAGCTGCTTGCATCTATTGGTATTTTGCAGCAGGGGCATCTGCACTAAAACGTCACGTTGAGGATTGCAAGGAGCTGAGGACCCATCCCCGAAGGGACCCCTCGCTCGTCCCGCAGGTGTGCGGTCCCGACCTGGGCACGGATGCTATTCCAGGAGCCTGGTGGCTAAACATAGCCCGGCTCCCCGCATCGAGCAAGCTGCCAGCTCCTTGATTTATGGCAGCAGCAGCAGCAGCAGCTCCTGTTTAATGAGTGCCGCTGGGTGGCTGCCAGACCGCGGCGTATGTGGAAGCAGCTCCTTGGGGTGGGAAAATGGAAGGGGGGTGCTAGGGACTGGCAAGGGAGGGGTTGGTTCCTCCTATAAAAGATGCTCTGCTTTTCTCAGCAGGTCTCCCTTGTGCCGTGGGGAAGATGATGGGGTGGAGGTGGTGGTCTTCTTCCCCGAGGGATGCTCTTCCTCGTGCAGCACGCGGAGGATGCTCCTTGCACAGCTCTCTGTGCTCTTTGCTTGGACAAGAGGCAGTGGGGGACAAAGTGGAGCCCAGGAGGTTTCCTTCCAAACCATTTTGTGATTCGGAGGGTCGTGGGGTGCTGGCAGGGGCTGCCCGGAAAGCTGCTGGTGCCTCCTCTGTGGAGATCTGCAGAGGGTGCTGGACGAGGTGCTGGGCACCCAGGGGTGCCTCCAACCTCAACCATTCCGCGATTGAGCGCTGAGGGTGGAAGAAGTGAAAGAACCACGGCTGTGTTCTGCCCCCTGCTGAAATATAACCTAGAGGCTGGATGGGAATTCACCCTCCTCCCTCCAAACCTGATCCTGGTGGACTTCTTCTTGTGCTTGTTCCCCAAAAAGGGATGCTCCAGAATTGGGGCTGAGAGGTGTCTCTGCCATTTTCACCCTCTCCAGAAACCAACGAGCTGCGTTCCCCCATGTTTTTTTTTTCTGCTTCCAGACCACATTTCAATTACTGCGGATATCCCAGGAGCAAACACGCGATGTGAAGGATTTTGGGTGCTTCAAACAATGATCTTCATTGTCACTTCGGCTCTTCTGTAAATACCGGGACTAATGATGCATAATGGAAAATAATCCGCGGGATGCAGATGGGTCTTATGAACGTGGGGATTAGGAGGGATGAGTTGGGCACTTTGGATGGCGGGTGATGGGTAACGAGATCCAAGCACTGCAGGCAACATCCAGACAAAGCTTCTTCCTTTATAGGTTTTTATTAAAGGACATATTTACTCGGTGTAGGCTCAGGGCTACGCGCAGCTGTCAAGCAAAGGAGCAGGGAGTGGATTAATGTCTTTGTAGCACGTTCCCAATTTTGTTTGTTTTCAAGATTATCCCCTGTGCTTCATCCATCCATTCATCCTCCCCGTCCATCCTGCAGAAGGTTTTAGGGCCAGAAGATGAATTTAGGGCTGGGGTAGAGCTGCACGCAGCAGGACACTGAGCAAAATTTTGGAGGTGGCCTTGCTGAGAGGTGGGCACCCCCCATCACCCCTCCCAGCTGGGATTGTTGAACAATTTTGTGAGTTTTATGTATTTCTGGTATTTTTTTTTCCTTTAATTTTTTTTGACTGGGGCTTGGGAGGTTTCTCCTGAAGCCACTCCAGCACCTCGAAGGAGGACCTGGCAAGCTCCACGTGCTCTCTGCTGCTGCAACCCTACTTAACCCTGCTGCAAAATTCCCTCGTTTTTTCCCAAACCAATCATTTCTTTCCCCTGGGCTCGAGCCTCAGCTCACGCCTGCAAGCAAAACCAGCTGCAAAAAGCCTGGATTTGAAGCCTGAGGACCTTGCATTGTGCTCCGATTTGCACGCTGAAGCAGTGATTGCTCACGGTGCTTTAACGAGCTGGAACAACATTTCTCTTGTCTTGGGCAGCTCTCCTTGACCTCCCGCCCCCAGAAGCAGCACATAAATAGGGTTTTTCCTTGACCCTGCTTTCTCGGGTAAGAGAGGGGAGGAACAAATCCCTCGGAGAAGCTTTTGCTGATACGTGATCCGCAGCATTACTTGGCTTCAGAGCTTTGCGTCGGTCGTAATTGCATGTGGCTGATTTTTCCCCCTAACGAGCTGCGTCGTTCCCACAGCAGAGCGATTTCAGGAAGCTTTCAGCAGCACAAAAAGCAGAAGAACTTGGGCAAAAGTTCTCACGCTGTGGTTTTAATCATGCATGGCATGGGACAGCCTGCCCCAAAAACTCCGGAGCTGCACTGAAAACATTTTTTCCCCCAAAAAAATCACTTTTTTATTTTTTTCTTTTTTAAATGCAAGGGCTGCCATGCTTTGCAGCCTTGAGAGCTGTCGGTGGCAGGTCCTCCATCCGCGTCCTGTCTCGCCTTAATGGGGCTCCTATTTAGCTGCAAGCCGCCACGTCGTGCTGACCGGTAATAAATCACCGCTCCCGCCTGCTCCATCGTGTAGGGTGGCCAGGGTACGGCTGCCTCCTCAAGGCTTTTGCAGGTGAAAAAAGGGTCACTTCGCTTCCGAGAGAACAAGCCAGGAAGGATCTGAAGGCAAAACAGGCTCCTGTGCAACGCTGAGTCGGGAGGGATCCTCCAGTTGGGCTGGGATTAATTAAGCAGTCGGACTTGATGATGCTTGCAGGTCCCTTGCAAATGAACTATCTTTAATTGTGTGGCAGCTCGAGGGGTGGTAGGAGGAAAGCTGTGAAAGGAGCTGGTGCACAGCCACTTCCAAGCAAACCACGCTCGCTGGAGGTTGTGCTAACTCGTCTGTGAACTGTGCAAAGCAGTGGTGGGACCCGGCGTGTGACAGCAAGCCTTAAAACCTCCCAGGAAGGCGGCCCTAAATTGCACAATGCAAGAGCAGCAGCTGTCTGCCCCTAAAATAATCATCAGAGGTTCTTTTTCTGGAGGCTGAATGGTACAAGAACGGCTTTAGATGGATCTCATCCTCTCTCTCCTGCAGTCCTGGGCCACCAACGTCTCACTCGCAAGTCCCCTGCTCTCCGGAGGGCACTGTCCTCGCGGCCACTACCGAAACTTGACATTTTTCTGGTCATTGCCATCCGCAGCAGAGGCGTAATTGAACTGTCTGTCCCATGCTATTTATCTCTCTTCACCTCCCAGATGAATTGGCCAAATCCTTCAAGATGTAGAATAACAAACAGCGGAGAGAGCGGTGATGGCTTCGGCAGCATCGATGTGCTAAAGTGGGCAGATCCATCACGGGCTCGCGCCTGCCAGCATCTTCCCCGGGGAAAATCAATGAGGGGACGGTGACAAACGCACCGACACCTTAATGGGAGGCTGGAGAAAAATCACTGGCTGGAGAAACGATGAGCACAACGCCACCCAAACGTGGAGGCTGAGAGCTGGTGCCCACACGTGAGGTTGGGGTTGGGTACGAGCGATGGGAGACGTCAGCGTTGGGTATGAACCAACGAGTGATGGGAGATGCCAATGTTGGGTACAAACTGATGAGTGATGGGAGATTCCGTCACTGGGTATGAACTGATAAGGGATAGGAGCTGCCAACATTGGGTGTGAGCAATGAGTGATGGAAGATGCCGATGTTGGGTACGAATCGATGAGCGATGATAGGAAATGCCAACGTTGGGCACAAGCAATGAGAGATGCCAAATTTGGGTACAAACGATGAGCAACGGAAGGAGCCAATGCTGGGTATGAACCAATGAGTGATGGGAGATGCCAACACTGGGTATGAGCAGTGGGAGATGCCAACGTTGGGCACAAGCAACGAGCGACGCCAACGTTGGGTACGAGCGACGTGCGATGGGAGACACCGATGGCCTTTAGCCCAAGCCTTGGCAGAGATTTCAATGAATCCTGGTGGTTTTTGGTGCTGAATCCCTTCCAGGTGCTGGGGAACCATCCCACCGGCACGTGGAAGAGTGTCTTCTTGTCTTCAGTAGCCAATACTCAAATCATTCACCTCCTCCGTGGATATCTGGTGCTGCTTGAGGACGAGGGTTGTGCTTGCATGAGCTGGGGTTGCCCTCCTCAGGACAGCCACCAAAAATGATGCAGAAACATCAGTTTTTGTCATCTCATGGCGACACTTCATGCCCTGGCAGCTCTGCTTGTACCCAGCTCTTCAAGATTTATCTGTGATTTTTTTTTTTAATTATTATTATTTATTTATTATTCTTGTTATCACCTCTTTGTCACCTTGCTCATGGTGCATCTGCTTTGTGCTTCCAACAGCTGGATCTTCTTCCACTTCTATCCACCCAACTAAGAGAGATCTGCTGTCAGAACCTGATCTCTCTCAGATTCTCTTTTTTTTTTTCCCCAGAAATGCACCAGCAAGCCCGCAGTATCTTTTTTATCACTTGCTCCTCTGAAATCTGAGTTAATAACTGGAGCAGCACAGTAAATCTCTGGTTCCGCACAGGTTGAAAACCGTAATTAAGCCGTCCTTCGAGCTGTCCGTCAAGCACTCTCTGCACGAGGAGGGAAATTTTAATCGAATTATCTGTGTAATCTCGTTTCAGCCTCTCCTTCCCCCGTGTTTGCTTGCTGCAGGTTTAATCTGATCGCATCTGCTGCACGCTTTGAGCTTGTGCATCACCACCAGAAAGGCATTTTGGGGAGAAAAATACCCAGCTAATAGAGTCTTGTGCTGGGAGAAAGCTTACCATGAAGAAATTCTGGGGAAAACCCAGGGTTATCTCAGAATCACAGAGGTTGCAGTTGTACAGCCTTGAAGCAGAAATTATTTCTAGCACTTCCCCACCTTTTCTTCCTCCTTTTTTTTTTTTTTTTTTGAATTATTTTCTTCTTTCCCAGCCAGCTCCTCTTCTCACTGCCCTCAGAACCGATGGGCAACATCACAGAGTACAACACCGGGCTTGGAAGATGGGATCTTGGCTCTCCTTAGGAAAGGAAACCGGAGCAGATGCTGCAGAGAATCACTTGGTTTTGGCCCCGTGCTGCCAACTTGCACGCGCAGCAATTTATTGCATATGTGCACTGACGAGCATGGAGCTAATTAAACGCTGATTGCAGTCGGGAAGGTTGGTGGGTAGAGGTGGATGCTTGCACACGCAGCAAAATCAGCGCGGGGAAATTGAGCTTGATGGATGCTCTCCATCCCCATCCCGCAGGATTTCCACCCAAAACGACGTGGAGCCTCGTGGGGCTTCTCCACCCAGGGCTGCTATGGCACAGCGCAGCTTTTTTTATGCTTAAAAGGTCTTTTTATGGACAAATATAGCAGTAAAACAGGATAAAGCAGTGTGGGTTTTATTTTAGTTATTTATTTTTTCCAGAACCGTTGTTAATGATGAAAGAGCAGCAAGATTTGTGCTGATTCTTAATTTTTAAAAGCGCTCTCCTACCAGCGGTGATGATGTCTGGCTCTTTTCATTTTGTCTGATAGGTGAGCAAATGGAAGTTCCTAAAAAATAAATAAAAAATTTTTAAAAAAGAGAGAGTTTTAGCATTTTTACTGCACTTTGTCAACGCAAAATCTCGTATTTTTAGTCTTTTAGGCTGAATTAATCCGAATTAAGTCGGTGCACGCAGACAAGCCCCTGGGCTGCAGCCATTCCCCTGCTCTCACACTCTCACACTCCCTTATTGTCAAGTTCATAAAATATCCTCCTCTTGACATCCTTCCCCTGCTAAATAGAATGGGGGGGGCTGCAAAACCTGTGCTCCCCCCTCAAAAAGAGAAAAAAAAACCCTCAACTTCATCCCTTTCCCATCTCGTCTCCTTTCAGGTGACAGCTGCCCGGCGTCGAAGCCGTGGAGCTGCTCGAAAAGAAAATGGTTTTGGCAGCAAGGGGCTGAGCTGCGATGTTCCAGCAGGGATTTTGCAGAGCTCCCATCATTTTTGGGCTCGGGCTAACGAGCAGTGATGCTGCCAGCAGGGGCTCCCTGGTCCTGGAGGTTTGTAAGGCGAGGGGTTTGCAGGGGGAAAAAAAAAATGGGTTTTGGGGATAAAATGAGTGTTTTGGTTGGTTGTTTTTTAAAAAAAAGAGCAAAAGGAGCTGGAACATCCCACAAGGGTGGTGCTGGGAAGAGGGAGTAGTGGTGGCATCTCCAAAAAAAATCAATTTTGGAGAAGAGAGCATCCCAAAAAAGCTCCATTTGCCCTCCTCCGGGCAATTTCAGCCTGACCCATCCCCTAAATTCACCTCCCATCCCCAAAATTCATCTCCCACCCCCAAAATTCATCTCCCATCCCCTGAAATCATCTCCTGTTCCCTAAATTCACCTCCCACCTTCTAAATTTATCTCCCATCCCCTGAATTCATCTCCTGTCCCCTAAATTCACTTCCCATCCCCTAAATTTGCCTCCCACCCCCTAATTTCATCCCCCACCCCCTGATTTCTTCTCTCACCCCCTAATTCCAGCACACAAAGGCACGGAAGAAGACCACGAGTTTCCTTTGAGCACACCCTCCGCCGATGATTTCCATCCCTTCGCCACTCTTAAAGTGGTTAAATTTCAGAGAAATCCCTTAAAAATAATAATAAAAAAAAGGCCAACACCACCCCTGCTTCCAGGAAGCCAGAGCTCAGCTGGGAGCTTTCTGCCTTGGCCTCGACGTTCAGTTCCCTCTCGACCTCGCTAACGACAAGGCTTAATTATCCCCAAACAACGGCCTTGGGTTCAATTAGAGGTTAATGCGATTGCCTTAACCTACACGGCACTGACGAGGGTGATAATGAGAAGATTGCAAAGAACAAAACGAGGTCATTAACAGGGCGGAAGAGCTTGGAGCTCTTATATTTTTCATGAAATCAACCCCAAATTTCCCATTCCGTTGGAAAATGTGGCCTAAGGATGTGGGAAATCATCGTGGGGGAAGCGTTTTAATGAGGTTTGTTAAATATCAGGGTGTTTTCACGCAGGATTTGGTGCTGGGAGATGTTCCCCAGTGGACAACCCACGCCACAGGGCTGGGAATCCAGAGGATTTAGCAATTTGTTAAAAAAAAATGAGCGATTTTAGCACGTGCGATTTAGCACGTGGGGTTTGAATTTGTGGCTTTCATTAGCAGGGCTCCGAGCAAATGAATCTCCCCTCGTTACGGCCGCCTTGATTAATTTTCGGTCGTGTAAATTAGTTTTTATTTTATTTTCGCTGATTTTAAAAGAAATAAGGCAATTTCCTCTAGCCCCTCGCCTCCTTTTTCCTCCGTGCCATGAGCTTTATGGGAGCCCTGACGAATCCTGGGGAGGGCTGTTGGGTTTTCTCCATCAAGGCGAGGACGTGCAGTTGGCTTGGGGGCCCAAGTTTGGTCAAGTTTGGGCAAATTTGGGTCCCCTTTTGGCTTTTCTACAACCCGATGTGGAGCTGCCTCTTTCCAAGCCCAAACCATTGAATATTTTCAGTGCCCAACTCGCGTCGCCCTCTGCCGTGCAGCTGACGGGGAGGGGTGGTTAAGCGAAGCAGTGGGGCTTATTTTTTCCCCCAAAAAAGCAAAAAATAAAGCAAAACCCGTCTGCAAGCTCCCCCGTGATGCTCGTTGCCATGGCAGGAGCATCTCCCATCGCTATGGCAGGAGCATCTCCCATCCCGCCCCGCTGCCACGGCAACGGGGACTCCCCCTCCCTGCTCGAAGGCGAAAAAAGAACCAAAAATCAAATAAATGAAGCAAAGTCGGAGCCGAGCGAAGCAAGGAAGCCGAGCAAGCGGTGGTGGGGAGGGGAAGAAGGATGCTTACCGTGGGGGGAGGCCACTTCCACCACCCGAATTAGCATCCCCCTGCCTGTAAACCCCAATAAGCTGCTTAGCGAAGCGCCCGCTTAATTAATTCCTGCCAGGAATTACCTGGGCCCGAGCGGTAATTAACTGCGGATAAGCCCGAGCAAAGAGGCAAGGCGAACGGCAAGTGGCAAAGGAGCGAGCCGAGGGGTGAAAAAAAGGGAAGAAATTTCAATTTACCAAGAAAAAAGGGGATGAGGAAGCGCTCAGCATCCTCCCTCGCCACGCCTGGCTGCTCGAGCTGCTTTGCCAGCTAAAAAAAAAATAATCCAGGCTTTTCCTTTTCCCCTCTATCACTCGTTTTATGGCCACGGAGCCATTGCAAGAGTTAAATCTGCACAAAAAGCTGCGGGTCTTAAAAAAAAACACAATTAAAATCCCAAGAAACTTTGCTCTGGGAGCAGTTCATTACACCGAAGTGTCACGACGTCGCTCGAGCTGCGTTATTTTTTTTTAATTCCTGGCAAATAAAACGCAGCATGCCATGGAGCTAAAAATACCACCAGACTGCTTTTCATTTTTAATTAATTACCATTTTCAGCCCCCAAAATGGCATTTTTGCAGCCACGGCTTGAAAGCAGGCCTCCCAGGGGAACGCAGCAGGGGCGCTCGGGTCACCTGTCAGCGGTGTCGTGGGGTTTTGGGGTTGGTTTTTGAGTCTTGAGGCTCCTCGAGGTCTTGGGAACGCCGTGGACGTGGTGGCACGGGCCCTGTCGGTGCCTTTTGCAGCGATGCAGCGAGAGGAGGAGAGGAGGCAGGGGATGAAATGTGGTGTGGGAGTGCCACACACTGGCTGAGCCGCGCTGTACAGCAGCACGGGGCAGGGGAAACTTCCCCAAAACCCTGTCCCCACCACCAGGACAGCACCCAGCTTCTCAAAAAAAAAAAAAAAACAAAACACATTTATTTATATTTAATATCAAAAAAATAACTTAAATCAAGTTTTCCCAACCTGAGGAAACGTGACAGTGTCACCGATGACCCACGCGATGTCCTCGAGGATGCAGCTGATGTCTCTAAGGACACCAAGGGCAGCAGAGCAGGGGGCTCCCCCAGTTTTGGGGGTCTCCACCCTCCCCAGGAGGCTCCAAAGCCCTCGGGGCAGGCGTCCCAGTGAGCAGGGCTCACTGGTGCTGCTTCTTGTGCCGGAGGATGTCGGTGGGCGTGAGGGTGAAGTCCTGCTGGCAGATGTCGCAGTGGTAGAGCCGGTGCAGGGCAGAGGTTTTGGAAGAGCTCCCAGCCTCTTCCTCCGGGGGGGCTGCGGGGGCAGACAGTGCAAGATCAGCCCCCAAACCCTTTAAGGATCATCCCCCAAACCTTTTTATTCCATCCCCATCCCAAAATTCTTATTTTGTGCCACGTTTTCAGGGTATGGTCATGATCACCGCCACCCCTCTCCCTTTACCAACCCTCCCCAAGCCCCCCCAAGGAAATCTGTCCCCAAATGTCCCCAGTCTCAGCCCCGGGGGGCTCACCCTCGGTGGGCTGGCAGGCACTTTCGTGGCACATTCTCTCCAGTGGGGTGAAGGGCATGTGGAGACCGCAGTGGGGACACGTCCAGAAGGTCCGCAGGCACTCGCTGTAGAGGTCCGTGTCCGTCTGGGTGGGGGCACAAGGATATAAGTGGGACACACACCCCCAGGAGGATGTAAAAGAGGGTGGGAGAAGGGGGTACTCACGGCCAGGCAGTTGTAGGTGAGGAATTCAGTCACCCTGTGGCCGCCTTTCACCTCGTCAGGCTTCAGCTCCGTGCCCTGGAAGAGCCCCGGGAGGTGGGGGGCCGCAGGCACGGTCTGGGGGCCGACGTAGAGAGCTTGCTTCTCCAGCCCCGTCAGCTGGCGCAGGCGGTACGGTGCCTGGGGGGACACGAGGAGATGCTCAAAATCTCATTTGAGCTCCCCAAAAATCTCCTGGGGCCAGCCTTAACCCCGACGTGAAGCCCTGGGGGTGCGTGACCAAGCACCGCCACGGGGTTGTGGCTGGAGGCACCCCGGGGGGGAGGCCAGAGCCCGTGTGGGTGCTCCGTGAGCCCCCCAAATTAAAACATGGTCGTGGTGTTCGGATGGATCCTCCTTGGTACGATACCACTGTATATATAGTATATATACTAGGGATATATGCATACAGTATATACAGGAAGATAGAATCTTAGATATAGAATATCGACTAGGGATATACGTATCCTGTATAGACAGGAAAACAGAATCATATATATATTATATATACTATATATATATACTGTATATACAGTAAGATATCATCGTATATATAGTATACATACTATGGACATACAGATACTGTGTATACAGTAAGATGTTATTATATATGCAGTATATATACTAGGGATATATGTATACTGTGTATACAGTAAGGTATTTATATATAGTATATCTGCTTTGGATATATATATACTGTATAGACAGTAAAATAGAATTGTATAGGTAGTATATATACTAGGGATATATATATACAGCATATATAGTAAGATATCACTGTGTATCTAGTATATATACTAGGGATAATATATAGTATATCTACTAGGGATATACATATACTGTGTATACAGTAAGATATTATATATGTAGTATATATAGTAGGGACATAAATATACTGCGTATACAGTAGGATATCATTATATATGCAGTATATATATTAGGGATATATGTATACTGCATATACAGTAAGACAGAATTGTATATATAGTATATATACTAGGGATATACATGTACCGTGTATACAGTAAGATATTTATTTATAGTATATCTACTTTGGATGTATGTATACTGTATAGACAGTAAAATAGAATTGTATTTATAGTATATATACTAGTATATATACTGCATATACAGTAAGATATCGTTATATATATAGTATATATACTAGGGATATATGTATACTATATAGACAGGAAGATATCATTTATATATAGTATATCTACTAGGGATATAAGCATACAGTATATACAGTAAGATATAATTGTATATATAGTATATCTACTAGGGATATACGTATCCTGTATGCTGTACTGGGACCAGCCCAGTGCTCCATGATGCCAGCACCTCCCCGTGGCGTTTCCCCTTCACTTTTACCCCAAAAAAACACTAAAACCACCCCGCGCGTCGCGACCGCCCCCCTCCAGCCCCCACCTCCATCCCCAGGAACTCCAGCAGCCCCCGTTTGAGGGCGGAGAGGTCCCTGGAGCTGGGCTCCTCGCCCCCGGGGTCCAGCTGCTGGTCCAGGAGCTTCTCCCAGGAGGCTCGGAGCTGCAGGGTGGTGGCGAGGAAGCGCAGGGCAGCGGCGGCGTCGGGCAGGGTGAGCTCCAGCCAGCCGTCCGCCACCAGCCGCGTGCAGTCCGCGTTGGTGTCCAGCGAGCGGGAGAAGAGCAGGAGAGCCTGGAGGAGCGAGGCAGGGACGGTTTGAGGAGCTGTAATGGGGCAGAGAGGAAGAGGAGGAGGAGGAGGAAGCACCGAGAGCCCACCTGCAGCGCCGGCACGCGGATGCAGTTGACCAGGTAGGGCTTGGTGGTCTCCAGCAGCGAGACGAAGGCGAGGAGCTGGTGGTGGCGGCTCAGCCCGTCCTCTGCAAGGACACGAGGGGCATCTCAGGGGGGTCCTGAGCCTCTCCCCGTCCCCACCGACTGGTGGGGGGCCGGATCCCGATGCCGGAGGGGCTCTCCATCCAAAAATGGGTGCGGAAAAAGCTGATCGGGGTCGCCCACCTTTGGTCCCACCGCGCTCCTTCACCTCCTTGGCGTGCAGCAGCTCCGGGCTGGTGGCGAAGACGCAGGACGGGTGAAGCACGACGCCCTGCTTGCTCTTGGTGTGGAAAATCTGCGGCGAGAGCAGGATGAGCACCACGGAGCCCCCAAATAAAGGGGCTGGAGCGTGGGCAGAGCCCCCCAAATCCAAGGGGTTGGTCGTGGATGGGGACAGGCACCTGATCCGAGTCCTTGCGGCTGTTGTTGAGCGCGTCGGGCACGGCCAGCTGCGGGTAGAGCCCCCTGCACAGCACCAGCTTGAGCAGGGCAAGCTGCGAGGGCGACAGGACCGAGCCAGACACGGCCTGCAGCTCATCCACGTCGTGGCGGAGCTTAAACTTGACATCCTGCGGGGACAGAGAAGGTGCCAAGAGCTCATTTGGGGCCCAATTTCGCCTCCTGAGCGAGGGAACTGGAGCCGAGGCTCACCTGGATGTCAACGCTGCGCTCACCGGGCTCGCGGGAGCCTGCTCCCTCCTCTTCCTCACCGGAGGAGCCGGCGGTGCCATCCTGGAGCCGCAGCACCTTGCGCTTCCGTCCCTGCGTCTCGGTGTGGTGGCGCCAGAGCCGGTGCAGCTCGCGGCGCTCCCGGTGCCGGCTCTGCCGGCTGTAGCTGTCGCTGGGTCGGCTGGGGGCCGCCTCCAGGAGCCGGTGGTCTCGGAGCAGCTCCTGTTTTTTGGGGAGGAGGAGGAAACGTCGCTGAGAACCCGCAGGTTAAATAAATAAATAAAATAAATAAAAAAATGGGGAGGTTTCGGGTGAATTTGGCTCCGTTGTGCCCTCACCTGGAACTGCCGCCGCAGGTTGGCAGCCTCGTAGAGCCGATGCTCCTCCAAGCCCCGCCGCCGGCACCACTTGCGCGAGCTGCCACCGCGCTCCGACTTCACCTGCAAGGGGACACCGCGGGCTCCGGTACCGGCCCCAAAACGGAGCCGTTTCCCGTCCCCATCCCACCATCTCCTCGCCCCCCTCACCTGCACCCACTCGTTGAAGGCGTTGAGCAGCGTCAGGGGGTCCCCGTGGGGGCTCTCGAGGGGCCGCCGGGCGGTGGCGCAGTCGGGGTTGGCGTTGGAGAGGCGCAGGAAGGGCGACTGCACGCTCAGCGCCGCCGCCACCGTCAGCGTGGGCTCGGCCAGCCCGAAAAGTGCACCCAGCACCAGCATTTTGCCTGCGGGACGGAGAAAAGGGACGCGGCGAGGGCTTAAAAGGGAGGTTTTGGGGGGGTTTTGCGCTCCCCCTGACCATCACTCACCCACCACCACGTCCACAGGCAGCTGGGCCAGCAGCGTCCCGATGGGCGTCAGCTCCTCGGCTTCATCCAGAGCCCCCTGCTCCCGCAGGTAGCGCACGGCCGTCTCCAGGCTGGCCGAGGGAGGGGGCTCCAAGAAGGGGAAGGTGCGGGGGTCGCCCAGCCCCATGCTTTTTACCTGGGGGAGAAGCGGGCAGAGCTTCATGGAAGGAAAACAACCCGGATATTTAGGCTGCCAAGATCCCGAGCACCTATTTTTGGGGGCTCCGACCGCACCCTAAAAAAGGGGGAAGGAACCCAGTTACCTGGAGGACCAGAGCATCGAGCGCGACCCGCTGGATCTCCGGCACGGGGTAGGGGGGAAAGGCGTCGTAGTCGGATTCGGCGTAGAGCCGGTAGCAGACCCCGGGTCCCGTCCTGCCAGCGCGGCCCTTGCGCTGCTCGGCGCTCGCCCGGCTGATCCAGAACTCCTGCAGGCGCTGCAGCTTGCCCTGGGGGTCGTAGCTCATCTCCTTCACCTTCCCTGGAGGGATGGAGAAGGTCAGGGCAGGGCAGGGAGGAGCAGGAGGCTCCCCCCGAGGCCAGCGAGGCTTCACCCGAATCCAGCACGAAGCGCACGCCGTCGATGGTCACCGAGGTCTCGGCGATGTTGGTGGCGAGGATGCACTTTCGGACGCCAGGAGGGGGAACATCAAACACCTGAGGGGGGGCAAAAATTGGGCAGGAGGACGAAGGAGCTCGGCAAAACTCCATCAGGGCAGGGGAAACACGAGCTCCTCGCGGCGCCCACCTTATCCTGCTCGCTGACGGAGAGGGTGCTGTGCAGGGGCAGCACGATCCAGCGCTGGGTTTGCGTGGCGTAGACCTGTGCCGCCTCCTGCACGGCGCCGATTTCGGCCACCCCGCTGAGGAAAACCAGGAGGTCGCCGCGCTCCTCCGGGGGATATTTGTGGTCGATGGCCTGCAGCACCCGCAGGTAGGGCCGGGGGTCCAGGCGCTCCGGTTTCCCCGCCGCCGCCGCCGCCTCCTCCTTGGGGATGGGCTCGTAGATGACCTGGGGGAGGCGAAAAGTCAAGAAACGGGGAGGTGAGGAGTTTGGGGATGGTCCTGAGCTGGGATCTGGCCCTAAAATCACGCTCAGTGCTCACCGAGATGGGGAAGATCCTCCTGGGCATCTAATTCAGTCCCAAAATTGCACTCTCCAGCCCCAAAATCACACTCAGCACCCACCAAGATGGGGAATATCCTCCCGGGCACCCGATCCAGCCCCAAAATCACACTCTCCAGCCCCAAAATTGTGCTCCCCGAGATGGGAAAGATCCTCCTGGGCATCTAATCCAGTCCCAAAACTGCGCTCTCCAGCCCCAAAATCACACTCTGGGCTCACCAAGATTGAGAGGATCCTCCCCAGCACCCAATCCAGCCCCAAAACCACACTCTCCAGCCCCAAAATCATGCTGAGCGCTCCGTGAGATGAGGAAGATCCTCCTGGGCACCTGATCCAGCCCCAAAATTGCACTCTCCAGCCCCAAAATCTCACTCAGCACCCATAAAGATGGGGAAGATCCTCCTGGGCACCTGATCCAGCCCCAAAATCACACCCTCCAGCCCCAAAATCATGCTCGGGGCTCACCGAGATGGGGAAAATCCTCCCCAGCACCCGATCCAGCCCCAAAACCACACTCTCCAGCCCCAAAACCACGCTCTCCAGCCCCAAAACCTCTCTCACCGAAATGGGGAAGATCCTCCCGGGCACCTGCAGCACGGGGGCGCCCCCGAAATAGTCGGAGAAGAGGCGGATGTTGATGGTGGCCGACATCAGCACCAGCTTCAGGTCGGGCCGGGCGGGCAGCAGGCGCCGCAGGACCCCCAGGAGGAAATCCCCGTGGAGGTGCCGCTCGTGGACCTCGTCGGCGATGATCACCCCGTAGGCGGGCAGCGCCGGCTCCCGCTGCGCCTGCCGCAGCAGCAGCCCCTCGGTCAGGAAGACGATGCTGGTGGCGGGCGAGCGGCTGCTCTCGAAGCGGATCTGGTAGCCCACCTGGGGGGAGGGAGAGGAAAAATGGGGCAGAAAGAGAGAAAATGGGATTTACGGCGCTTGCCGGGCGGCCCGGTCCGGTGGTAGCGCGATGGGGATGGCTGATGCTCAAGCATCCTGCATCCAAGAAGTTGTTTCCTTAATTATTCCTTAATTATTTGTCCTAAAAGGAGCTTTAAGACACTAAAAAAAGCAGGGTTAAAACACTAAAAGCAATTTTAAGACACCAAGAGGAATTTTAATCCTGTGCTGTGCCAGAACTGCTCGCTTTTACCTTTCGTTTTACTTTTAACTTTCTACTTTTACCTTTTTATCATTTTTCTTTTTATCATTTTTCTTTTTTTGTTGTTTAAATCGTTTCTTTCTTACCTTTTACTTGGTGCTTTTTCTACAAATTGTCTCCGATGATGCTCCCAAGCTGAGCAGTTTATGTAAATATAAACGCTGCAGCGCCACACGTCACCTTCTAAGCGCTCTGCTGTCTGGATCTGCTCACTTCTACCTTTTTTTTTAACCTTTTTTGTTTGTTTTTTTTTACAAATCGTTTTTTTATTACATTTTTTTCCTACTTTTTCTACAAATTGTCTCCGATGATGCTCCCAGGCTGAGTGTTTTAGGTAAATATTAACCCAGCAGCGCCGCACATCGCCTTCTAAGCGCTCTGCTGTGCCAGAACCACTCATTTTACCTTATTTTTTCAACTTTTTTCCTTTTTTTTTTTACAAATCGTTTTTTTATCACCTTTTTTTTCCTGCTTTTTCTACAAATTGTCTCCAACGATGCAGCCAGGCTGAGTGGTTTAGGCAAACATTAACGCTGCAGCATTGCACATCGCCTTCTAGGCGCTCTACTGTGCCAGAACGGCTCACTTTTACCTTTTTTTTTTACCTTTTACTTTCTAGTTTTACTTTTCTTTTTCTTTTTTTTTACCTTTTTTCCTTTTTATTTATTTATTTTTATTTTACTTTACAAATGGTCCCCAATGATGCTCCCAGGCTGAGCATTTTAGGTAAATATTAACCCAGCAGCGCCGCACATCGCCTTCTAAGCGCTTTGCCGTGCCAAAACCACTCCTTTTAACCTTTTTTTTTTTTTTTTTTACCTTTTCCTTTCTCTTTTCTTTCACAAATCATTCCCGACGGCGCTTCCCAGCTCACCTGGTCGCCGTACTGCTGCAGGCTCTCGAAGGCCACCCTCTTGGCCAGCGAGACGCAGGCGATGCGGCGGGGCTGGGTGCAAGCCACGCGGCGGTAGCCGGCGGCCAGCAGGAACTGCGGCACCTGCGTGGACTTGCCGCAGCCGGTGTCGCCGGCCACCACCACCACCTGGTTGCCGGCCACGGCCTGCAGGAGCTGCTGGCGAGCCCGGGCGATGGGCAGAGCCTGGCGCTCCCGTTGCAGCTTGGCCAGCTTGGCGAAGCTCCGCTTCTGCTCGAAGTCGAGGTAGAGCAGCCAGGCGTCGAGGAATTCCTGCAGGGCTTCCCGGGGCACCCGAGGGTGGCTCGGCGACGGCTCCGGGTTGGGCACCGCCAGGTTGAGGCGGTGCCGGGGGTGGTAGCGGCGCGGCAAGCCGAGGCGGCGAGAAGGTGGCCGGTCCTCGGCGTCGTCCCACGATGGCTCCCGCTCCGGTCGGCGGCTCTGGAAGCGGCGCAGGCGCTCAAAGAAGGCCCAGAAGCTGCGGGTTTCCTCGGGGCAGGCCCGTCGGGGGAAGTAGAGCTCCTCCAGCCTCCGCCGAGCCACCGGGCAGTCCCAGTCCCACCGGGACGACCGCGGGGCTCCGCCACCGGGAGACGGGCCCGGCTCCGGTTCCATCACGGCTCCACCGGGACCGAAGCCTCCGGGCCTTGGGGCCTGGTGCTGGGTTTCCTCAGGGCCTGGGCCTGGTTCTCTGAGGCCTCAGCCAAGCCAGGACCCGGTACCGGCACCCCCAAGGCCTCGGGCCCGGTTCCTGCCCCTCCAGGCCCCGGTCCCGGTCCCGGTCTCTGCCCCTCCAGGCCCCGGTACCGGCACCCCAAGGCCCCGCTCCTGGTCCCAGCCCCGGTCCCAGCTCCCCCAGACCCCGGTCCCTTCCTCTCCAGGCCCCGGTCCCGGCACCCCCCAAGGCCTCAGGCCCCGGTCCCTGCCCCTCTGGGTCCCGGTACCGGCTCCCACAGGCCCCAGGCCCCGGTACCGGCTCCACCAGGCCCCGCTCCCAGCCCCGGTCCCGGTCCCAGCCCCTCCAGGCCCCGCTCCCGGTCTCGGCACCCCCAGGCCCGGTCCCGGCCCCCCCCCAGGCCCCGCTCCCGGTCCCGGTCCCGGTCCCGGTCCCGGCCCCTCCAGGCCGCACGGGGGCGCCCGAGCCCCGCCGAGGCGGGAGGAAGGGGGCGTGGCCACGAACGGGGGCGTGGTTATGCCCCAGGGGGCGTGGTCATGCACGCAAGGGGCGGGGCGAGGAGGGGAGGGGGCGGGGCGTCTCGGCCGCTGGTGGCAGCGATAGCGGCGCTGTCCCCAAATGTCCCCAAATATCCTCAAATGTCCCCAATTGTCCCCAAACCAACCCCATTCCCCAAATGTCCCCAAATGTCCCCATTGTCCCCATCCACCCTCATTGTCTCCAACCACCCCCATTGTCCCCAAATGTCCCCAATTGTCCCCCAACCACCCCCATTCCCCAAATGTCCCCAAATATCCTCAAATGTCCCCATTGTCCCCAATTGTCCCCATTGTCCCCAGCCACCCCAATTTCCCCCCACTGCCCCCATTGACCCCCCTATGTCCCCACTGTCCCCATATGTCCCCATTGTCCCCCATTTTTCCCACCCATCCCCACTGCCCCCATCCATCCCCATTGTTCCCCATTGTCCCCAACAGTCCCCAGTGCCCCCCATTGTCCCCATCCATCCCCATTGACCCTCAGTGTCCCCAACCGTCCCCAGTGCCCCTCACTGTCCCCATCCACCCCCAAATGTCCCCAACCATCCCCATTGACCCCCAGTGTCCCCACCCATCTCCAGTGCCCCCCACTGCTCCCACCCATCTCCAACCACCCCCATTGTCCCCCACTGTCCCCGACCATCCCCATTGTCCCCCACTGTCCCCAACCACCCCCCCACCCTGTCCCCAACCCCCCCACTCTTCAGAAACAACCCCCCCAGCTCACAACCCCCCTTTATTGACCTCTACACCACATCCTCGGTGGTACAAGGACTGGGGTCACCGGGGGGGTCCCCGTCCCACAGCACCCACGCCAGGCGCCCCCCAAGGGAACGGGCGCGCCCCCGACCCAACAGCACGTAGAGGAGGGGGTTGAGGGCGCCGTTGAGGTGGGCGAAGGCGATGGCCAACGGTTGGGCGCCCAAGGCCCGCTTGTAGGGCGCCGCGCCGGGCGCGTAGAGCGCCAGGGCCACCAAGACGGCGTGGTAGGGCAACCAGCAGCCCACGAAGCAGCCCACCAAGGCCACCACGGTGGTCACCGGCCTCGTGGCGGGGTGGCCGCGGGCCAGCAGCCACCCGTAGAAGCCCGCCATGGCCACCACGGGGCCGAGGAAGCCGGCGAAGAGGCGGAGGGCGGCCAGGCCGAGCTCGGCGCCGCGGCCAAGTGTGGCGTAGTCTAGGCCGCACGTGGTCTTCTCGGAGAAGGGGTCGCGGCGCAGGGTGCGGAGGAGGAAGGAGGGGAGGCTGAGGAGGAAGGCCAGCACCCACAGCGCCCCGCTGAGCCTCCGCGCCCTCCGGGGAGTCCGGTGCCACCAGCGCGTGGCCACGGCGCAGCGGTCGGCGCTGATGGCCGTCAAGAGCAAGACGCTGGCGAACATGTTGAGGATGGTGAGGGAGGGCAGGAGCTTGCAGGCGAAGCCCCCCAAGGGCCAGTGGTGGTCCTGGGCCAGCGGAAGGGCCAGGAAGGGCAAGGCCAAGCAGCAGAGGAGGTCTGCCACCGCCAGGTTGAGGAACCAGACGCCGTTGACCGTGCGCCGGAGGGTGACGCCGCTCACCCAGATGACGGCGACGTTCCCCGGGACCCCCAGGAGAAAAGCCAAAGCGTCCAGCCCCAAAGCTGCCCCGATGGCCGGGGGCAGCCCCGGGGCCTCCTCGAAAGCCGGGGCGGTGAAGTTGAGCTCGAGGTCGGCGTAGTCGGTGCCGAGGTCCCACGAAGGCGTCATCCTCCGCTCGGGTCCCCGCCGGGGTCACCCCAGGTGGAGTTTGGGGGGTCTCGGAGACGTCTCCACCGCCGCCACCGCGACGAGGACCTTTCTGACCACAGGTCAGGATCCGTCCCCTCCGGAACGAGAAGTTTGAGCAACCTCCGGGCAGTGGGATGGGACCTTTGCGTCATCTGGCCCCGAAAAATTGCCCCAGCAGCAAAAATCTTCCCAAAAAGGAGAACTGCAGGAGCAGGTCTTGCTCAACACTTTATAGGAGCCAGAACACCCCCCCCCCCGATTTTATTTTTCTTACCTTTTTTTTTTTTTTTTTTTAATTTGAATTTTTAAGATTTTGGGTGCCTACTTACCCCCCCAAGGACGCTCCCGGAGCTCACAACACCGCCGACGTTCCCAGCAGGATCCCAAAAGCTGTGTCCCTCCCCGCCGCACCCACACGTGCCCTGAGTCATCCAGGGGTGGAGGAGCTCTGATGGGGTGGAGGAGCCCCAGGGCTGCATCGCCCTCCCCGGGGGGGAAACCCCAACGAGCAGCTCAAGGAGAAATCCCTGGAGAACCCCAAAGAGCAGCTCAAGGAGCAACCCCAAGGGGCAATCCCCAGGATCAACCCCCAAGGGGCAACCCCTGGAGAATCCCAAGAACCCCAAAAAGCAGCTCAAGGAACAACCCCATGGAGAACCCCAAATCGCAGCTCAAGAAGCAACCCCAAGGAGAACCCCAAGGTGAACCCCAAAAAGCAGTTCAAGGAGCAACCCCAAGCAGAACCCCAAGAACCAGCTCAAGGAGCAAGCCCAAGGGGCAACCCCTGGAGAATCCCAAAAACCCCAAAAAGCAGCTGAAGGAGCAACCCCAAGGAGCAACCCCAAGGGGAAACCCCTGGAGAATCCCAAAAAACCCAAAAAGCAGCTGAAGGAGCAACCCCAAGGAGCAACCCCAAGGGGAAACCCCTGGAGAATCCCAAGAAACCCAAAAAGCAGCTCAAGGAGCAACCCCAAGGAGAACCCCAAGGAGAACCCCAAGGATCAACCCCCAGAGAATCCCAGGAACCCCAAAAAGCAGCTCAAAGAACAACCCATGGACAACCCCTTGAAGAAGAACCCCAAGAAGAACCCCAAAAAGCAACCCCAAGGAGAGCAACCCAAAGAACACCTCGAGGACACGCAAACCACAGCGGCTCGGCGATTTATTGGCGACGTCGGACGCGGCTACGGCGAAGGCACGGGGCTGAGGTGGCCGGGGCGAAGTGGGGGGTGACCCCTTTTTGGTGGGGCATGCCGCGCCCCGGCGCTTTGGGGTGGATTTTGCCCAACGGGGGGAGGCTCAGCCTCACCTCAGAGCTCGCTGCCCCACGGGGACGTGGGGCGGGGAGGGCTTCAGGTGGTTTTTATGGGGCCGGGAGTGGGGCGCAGGGTCCAGGCTCGGAGGAGGAGGCAGCTCCAGGAGGCTGGAGCGTGGTGGCCTCCGGAGAGCCTCCAAGGAGGTCCACGAGGCCAAGACGTCGGTTACTTTGACCCTCCAGCTTCCCCACCCTGGAAAAAAAAAGATAGAGGACGACGAACGCATCCCCTCGTAGATTCGGGTCCCATCCAGACCCCTCCCCAAAAAGAGAAGAGGAGAAGGCGGCGGCCTCAGGCAGGAGGTCAGACGTTGGTGCTGACGCTCTGGTCGTCCGCGGTGGACTTGGTCTTGATGCGGCTGTCGCCCAAGGTGCTGCCGGAGAGGTCCTCGCTCATCACGCCGCGCAGCACGGCGCGCCAGGAGCGCTGGCACTTGTCCTTGAAGTCCTGGCCCATCACCACGTAGATGACGGGGTTGATGCAGCTGTTGATGTAGGCCACCCCGGTGGCCACCGGGTCCACGGCCGCCGCGCTCTTGAACAAGGCGCTGTAGGACGGGGCGGAGGCCAGGATGAGCCCCACCACGTGGAAGGGCAGCCAGCAGGCGAAGAAGCTGACGATGACCACCAGGACGAGCCTGGTGGCCTTCTTGGAGCGGGTGAAGCGCTTGCTGTGGACGCGGGCCAGCAGCAGCCCGTAGCAGACGGAGATGACCACGAAGGGCACGAGGAAGCCGAAGATGAAGCGGGAGACGGCGATGAGGAGCTCGGTGAGGCGCTGGTGCCGCCCGACCGCGGCGTATTCCAAGACGCACGTCGTCTTGTCGGAGAAGGGGTCCCGCCGTGCATCGCGGAAGATGAAGGAGGGGAGGGTGAGGAGGAAGGCCAGCACCCACGCGGCCACGCAAGCCCCCCGGGCCACCGCCAGGGTCCGGTGGTTTTGGCACCAGACCGGCCGCATCACCAGGGCGCAGCGGTCGGCGCTGATGGCCATCAGGAGCAAGACGCTGGCGAACATGTTGAGGATGGTGAGGGAGGGCAGGAGCTTGCAGGCGAAGCCCCCCAAGGGCCAGTGGTGGTCCTGGGCCAGCGGGAGGGCCAGGAAGGGCAAGGCCAAGCAGCAGAGGAGGTCGGCCACCGCCAGGTTGAGGAACCAGACGCCGTTGACCGTGCGCCGCAGCTCGAAGCCGCTCACCCAGATGACGGCGGCGTTGCCCAGCACGCCCAGGAGGAAGATGATGGTGTAGAGCGCCAGGACGGCGCGGTGGCTGGCGGGGACCTCGTAGTCGCCGAAATCTTCGAAGCTGTAGTCCTCCATGCCGGAGTAGTTGGAGTAGTTGTAGCTCTGGAAGTCCATCGTGCACCTAGGAGCAAACCCCGTTAGCGGGGCGAGAGGGGAGGTGGCGGTGGGAAAAGGATTTCGCCCTCGGGGGTCAACCCCGTAGGACGCGTCCCCGCCACGAGCAGGGCGCGGGGACACCTCGTGGTGGCCCTCGATATCGAAAGGGGCTCGTGGAGAAGGCTGCACTGGTCAAGGGGTTAGGTTTTAGGCTGAAAAAGGAGAGGTTTGGGTCGGATGGGGAGCGCAATCTGGTGGAGGATCGTGGAAGGGGCTGGGCGATCTCCAAGAGTTGCGTCCAACCCAACCCAACCCAACCCAACCCAACCCAACCCAACCCAACCCCAACCCTACCCAACCCCTCATCTTCTCGCCCTCTTCCAACCAAGGGACCTCTCCACCCACGCGGGGAGGACCCAGGAGCTGCCCTTCCCCTTCCAACCCTACAAAGATGCTCTTCCAACCCTACAGAGATGTCCTTCCCCTTCCAACCCTATAGAGCTGCCCTTCCAACCCTACAAAGATGCCCTTCCCCTTCCAGTCCTATGGAGCTGCCCTTCCCCACCCAACCCTACAGAGATGCCCTTCCCCTTCCAATCCTATGGAAATGTCCTCCCCCATCCAACCCTATGGAAATGCCCTTCCCCTTCCAACCCTACAAAGATGCCCTTCCAACCCTATAGAAATACCCTTCCCCTTCCAATCCTATAGAGATGTCCTCCCCCATCCAACCCTACAGAGACGCCCTTCCCCATCCAACCCTACAGAGACGCCCTTCCCCATCCAACCCTATAGAAATACCCTTCCCCTTCCAATCCTATAGAGCTTCTCCTCCCCCTTCCAACACTATGGAGCTGCCCTTCCCCACCCAACCCTACAGAGACGTTCTCCTCAATCCAACCCTACAGAGATGCCCTTCCCCATCCAACCCTACGGAGACGCCCTTCCCCTTCCAACCCTACAGAGCCGCCTTTCTGCGTCTGACCCTACAGAGCCGCTCTTCCACGGGGCCAGCGGCCCCCCAAGGAGCCGGCGTTGCTCAAGAGCCTCCTCCCGCTCGCCATCCACCTCCGCCCTCGCCGTCACCAAGGAACTCGCGATTTCCCCACTTCCTTGGCGAGCCCTTCTCCTTCCTCCTGCCTTATGCAAGCGGCCGGGTGAGGAAACACCGGGGCACCTTCCCCGGGGGGGGGGGGGGATAACGGGGTGGGGAGGGTTTTGGGATCACGGAGCCGGGGATGGGACCCCAGGGCGAGGAGGAGGGCGCGATGTGGAAGAGGAGATCATGGGGATGAGTTGGGTTGAGCACAACGCAACCACGGATTGGGTGCTTATAGGGGATTGGGTGCTTATAGGGGATTTGGTGCCTATAGGGGATTTGGTGCCCATAGGGAGGGGATTTGGACCCCAGGGAGATGAATTTTGGTGCCTCCGAGCATCGCAACGCAACCAAGGGGCTCCACCGGGAGCCCCCCGGCGCGCACGGAGGGGGTCGGAGCCCACCCAGGGGGAAACCTCGGAGCCCACCGGGGTCGGGGTGGGGATTTTGGGGGCTCACCTGGTCCCCGCGGGCTGCGGCCGCTCTCCCGGCGCTGAGGACGAAGGATGGGGGCCGCGGGGCAGCGCGGTTTTATGCCAGCGGTGAAGAGGAAGCGGTGGCGGGGCCGCCGGGGCTGGGTGGGGTGGCGACCCGAAATGGGAGGAAATGGGGGTGGTGAAACCCCAAATTCTGTGGGTTTTTTATTATTTTTATTTATTTATTTTTTTTTTTGGGGGGGGGAATTCCAAGGTGGTGCCCTGAGCATCCTGGTCCCGTTCGCGTCCCATCACCGGGGGGCACTGCGCCCAGCCGCTGCCCTCCCCGAGCAGCCCCCCAGACCCCAATTCTCCTCCTTTCACCCCAAAATCTCATCCAGAGCCCTAGCCCTCCTCATCTCACCCCATCCCAAGCACCAAATCTCCTAGTTTCACCCCCAAATTCCCTCGAGGGTTCCAAAATCTCATTTCACCCACCCCAAGCCTCCCTTTGGGGCCCCCAAATCTTTTAATTTCACCCCCAAATCTCCACCCGAGACCCCAAATCTTCTCAGTTCACCCCCAAATCCACCCCCAGAGCCCCAAAACCTTCTCAATTCACCCCAAATCCACTCCCAGGATTCCAAATCTTCTCATTTCACCCCCAAATGCCCCCCCCAGGCCCTCCAATCTTCTCATTTCAGCCCCAAATCTCCCCAGGACCCCAAAATCTTCTCATTTCACCCCAAATCTTCTCATTTCACCCCAAAATCTTCTCATTTCACCCCAAAATCTTCTCATTTCTCCTCCTCCTCGATGGACACGGACCCCCCCACGGGGTCCAGGACCCTCCGAATTTCATTGTGGGGGGGGGGGACCCAGCACCAGGGACCAGGCGCAGCGGCTTTTTTGAGATTTATTTTACAAATACCGCCCCTCCCCCCAAAAAAAAAACACCAAAATGGGGCAATTTTTTTGGGGGGGGGGGTCGAACATCCCCTGCTCCCCCCCCCATCTCCATGGCCTTGAAGTGGGGGGGGGGGGGGGGGGAGCAGGGACCTCAAAAGGAACACGAGGACCCTAAAACCAGGCACCAGATTTTGGGGAGCCCCCCCAAAAAAAAAAATATTGGGGGGGGACAACATTTAGGGGAGCCCCCCCCCCCCAAATAAAAATTTTGTTGTGGGGGGGGACACGATGGGAAACAGGAGCTGCGGCGGCGACCTCAGGGCTGTGTGGGGGGAGGCAAAAATTTTAATGTGGGACAGACAGAGAGACAGACAGCCATACAGCAAGCCCCCCCCCCGGCGAAAAATAAAGCCAGAAGACCCCCCCCCAAAGAAAAAGAAAGAGGCGGCATGCAGGAGGACGGCCGGGGGGGCGGTCAGCTGGTGGCGGGGGGGGGCGAGCGCTTACGGAAACGCACCCGCTGGAAGTCGGTGATCTCCACCGTGCCGGGGGGGGGGCCCTCGGGGTCCTGCTGTAGAGTTTCTGTAAGGGGGGGGGGATAAAAAAAAATAAAAATTAAAAAAATAAATAACTAGGGGGTGGTTAGAGCCCCCCCGTTAAATTTTGGGAGGTGGCGTTGTGGTGTTTGCGTCCCCCCCCCCCCCCAAAATATTATCGCTGTTCCCACCTTGTGTCGGGTGCTGGGGGGCGTCCTGGGGGGGGGCTGGAAGCCCCCCGGGGGGGCCCAGCTGCTCCGTGGGGCTCAGCCCTAAATGTGAAGGGGGGGGGGCACAAATTAGGGGGTCGTCCCCCCCCCAAAAAAAAAAAAAAATCCCACAAATCAGCGTGTGCTGAAGAAAGGGGGGGGGGGACACACACGCATTTAATTTGTGACCCCCCCGCCTCAAATTTTACCTGCAGGTTGTGCCGGGGGGGGGGCCGCGGGGGGGGCACCCCTCAGGCCGCCGGGGGGGGGGGAGGCCAGGTCCATCTCCTCGCCCCAGTCGCGGACGGGTCGGGGGCTTTCGGGGGGGAACAGGGGGCTGAGGGGGGGGCAGCCCCCCCCCGCCAAGCCTGGGGGGGGCGGGTTGGGGGCGGACGCACTGAGGAGGGGGGGGGCGGCCTCGGCGGGGGAGGGGGGGCTGCTGCCTTCGTCGTCTTCCTCCTCTTCCTCCTCTTCCTCATCGTCCTCTTCCTCCTCGCTGACGTCCTCCCACTCGTCCTCGTCCTCGTCCTCCTCGGGGCCGGGGGGGGGCTGCGGGGGGGTCCCGCCGGGAGCTGCTTCAAGCTGGGGGGGGGGACAGAGAGGAAAGGGGGGGGGGGTCCCAAAAAATTGGGGTTTGAAAAACAGGGGGAGGCGTCTCAAAAAATGGAGGAAGCTTTTTTTTTTTTCGGGGGGGGGGGGGCTCAAAAAGGGGGCAGTTTTTTGGGGGGGTCCCTAAAAGGGGGGCAGCTTTGGGGGGGGGGGTCACTGAAAGGGGAGAGCTTGGGGGGGGTCCCTAAAACAAGAGAGCTTGGGGGGGGGTCCCTAAAAGGGGAGACCTTTTGGGGGGGGCCCTAAAAAGGGGCAGCTTTTGGGGGGGGTCCCCAAAAGGGGGCAGCTTTGGGGGGATTTTGGGGGGGGTCCCCAAAAAGGGAGAGCTTTTGGGGGGGGGTCCCCAGAAGGGGAGAGATTTGGGGGGGTCCCCAAAAGGGGAGAGCTTTTGGGGGGGGGGTCTCTAAAAGGGGGGGGAGCTTTGGGGGTAGATGTGTGGCCCCCCCCCCCAAAAACCAGGGCCAGATTTATCAGGGGGAGGGGGAGCACACCAACCGGGGGCATCTTTCTACGGGGGGAAGACCCCCATAAAACGGGGGGGGGGGCTTTTTTTTTTTTGGGGGGGGGGTCTCAGCCTCACCTCCTGCGCCCCCTTCCCATCGGCGCCGCCGGGCTGCGCCGCCGGCTCCTTCTCCTCCTCCCAGCGGTCGTCGTGCATGCTTGGGGGGGGGGGGGGGGGTAAAATTTGGGGGTGGGGGGGCGATATCAGAGCCCCTGGGGGGCAGAAATTTGAGGGGGGGGCAATAAAAAGGGGGGGGGAACCCCCCCGAGCTCACCTGTAGGGTTTGGTGCCGGGGTTGCGCCCGTGGCTCTGCCGCTTCCTGCGCGGCGCGGGCAGGAACTCGCCGAAAGTGGGGGGCTTGGGGGGGCGCTTTTGGGGTTCTGGGGGGGGGGCGAGCCTCGCTTAGAGCCCCCCCCTTTAAGAAAAAAGGGGGGGGCACCCCAAAAATCTAAGTAAATCGAGGTGATATCGCACCGTGCTCGGCGTCGGGCGCGTCGTTGAACCTGCAGGGGGGGGATAAATTGGGGCGAGGGGTAAAATAGGGGGGGTGGGGGGTAAATTGGGGGGATTTAGGGGGGTTTTGGGGTCGGGGGGGGCCGGGGGGGGGCACCCACATGCCGTCGGTCTTGTCGGCGTCCCACTCGCGGCGCCACTGCCCGGTGGGCTGGCGGTGGCGGGCGAGGCGCTGGCGGTCGATCTCGTCGCGCTCCTGCTTCCAGCGGGCGTACTCGGCGCGCTCGCGGCCCGGTCATGGTGGGGGCGGCGCGGCGACGACCCTAAAACCAGACCCCAAAAAAAGCTCAAAAAACCCAAATCTGACTTTTTTCTGTCCCGTAAAGCCTCGTGGGGGACTCACGCGCTGTTCCAAGCCGGCCCGGACCCCCTCGAAGTCGGTGCCCCCCCAGTTGCGGCCGTGCCGGCGGCTGCCCCCGTGGCGCTCGTCCTGAGCGGGGCCGCGGCGCCGGGGGTCGTCCAGGAAGCTGCGCACAGGGTTGCGGTCCTGCAGCCCGTCCTGGGGGGGGGGGGAAATAAGGGGGTTATCGCGACAGGAAGGGGTCGTGTCGCGATAGAGGGGGGCATATCGTGACTCGAGGGGAGTTGTTGTAAAGGGAGGGGGCTGTATCATGAACAAGGGGGGTCTTGTTGTGATGGGAGTGGGATTATTGTGACAGGAGGGGGCAGTGTCGTGATAGAAGGGGGCATATCGCGACTGGAAGGAGCTGTGTTGTGATAGAGGGGAGCATATCATGACAGGAGGGGACTTATTGCAGAGGGAGGGGACCATATCACGAACAAGGTGGGCCCTGTCATGACAGGAGTAGGTTTATCACAATGGGAGTGGGCCGTGTCGTGATAAAGGGATCCATATCATGACAGGAGATGCCATATCGCAAAGGGAGGGGTCCGTATTGTGATGGGAGGGGGCTGTATTGCGAACAAGGGGGGTCCTGTCGCGACAGGAGTAGGTTTATCACGATGGGAGGGAACCATGTCGTGATAGAGGGAGGTCCTGTCACAACCCGAAGGGCCTTGTCATGACCATGGGGGGACCCATCGTGACCGGAAAAGCCCTATCGCGACAGGAGGGGGCCATATCGCGACGGGGAAGCCCCCCTCACCCGCTGGTTGCGCTCATACTCGGCGATTTTCTCCATCTCCTCGTTCATTCTCTCGATGTTTTGCCGCCGCCGCTCCTCCCATTCCTTAAAAGAGGGGGGGGGAAGAATTTAGTGGTGGGGGGGTCCCAAACCCTTTAAGCCCCCACCCCCCCCACCCCAAAAAACCCCTCGAACCCACCTGGGATTTGCGGTCGGGGCCGGCGTCGCCCCCCGACCCCCCAGGAGCCCCCCCCCCGCCCCGGCCCCCCGAGCGCCGCCCGCGGGCACCGCGCTCCCTCGGGGCCGGGGGGGGCTCCCCCCGGGGGGGGCGGCCAGGGGGGCGGGGGGCGGAGCCGCGGGGGGGTCTGGGGGCGGCGGGGGGCTTCCGCTCGGTCCGGCCGGGCTTTTCCTATGGGGGGGGGAAAAGGGTGAGGGGGGGACAGTGCCCCAAAATGCCCCCCGTACCCCAAAAGTGTCCCCCCCCCCCAAATAAAAGAGCCTTCCATGTTGTCTGGCCCCATAAATGACCCCCAAAAGCCCCCCAAAACTCCCAAAACCGCACCCAAATCCCCCCCCAAAAATAGGACCCCCCAAACCCCCCACTCACCCCAAGACCCCCCCCCCAAAATCCCCCCAGGACTCCCCCCAAACCCCTCAGAACCCCCCCCAAACCCCACAGACCCCCCCCAAATCTTCCATATTCCCCCCCAAACCCCCTCAGAACCCCCCAACCCCCCCCCACTCTCCATAATCCCCCCAAAAAACTTCTCAGACCCCCCCCCAAATCCCCTCAGCCCCCCCCCCCCCAAAAAAAAACTTCCATATTCCCCCCCCAAACCCCTCAGGACCACCCCAAACCCCTCAGGACCCCCCCCAAAGCCCCCCAAACCCTCCATATTCTCCTCAAAACCCCCCCAAATCCCTCCCGGACCCCCCCCCGGACCCCCCCCTCACCCCAAGCCCCCCCTCCTTGCGCCTCTCGGGCTCGGGGGGTCGCCGGTGCCGCGGCGCCGTCACCGCCACCCCCTCCTGCTCCGCTCGCCTCCGGTCCTCCTCAATCTCCTGGGGGGGGGGGGGGGGGGCCAAAAAAGGGTGGGGGGGGTCCATCAGCAGCCCCCCCACCCCAAAATAAAGCACCCCCCAAGCCATGAAGCCCCTAAAAGGTTTTATAGGGGCGCCAAGGACGCGTTAATAAGGCTTAATCCCGGATTAAGCGGCCTCGTGGCGTTAATCCGGTGGGATTAAAGGGCTGGGGGGGGGTTGGGGAGGGGGGGGGGGGGATTTGGGG